>NC_041410.2:12332924-12632924 GCF_900747795.2 Erpetoichthys calabaricus | reverse complement strand
ATTAGTCTGGTAAAGGTTATAAAGCCATTTCTAAAGCTTTGGGACTCCAGTGAACCACAGTGAGAGCCATTATCCACAAATGGCAAAAACATGGAACAGTGGTGAACCTTCCCAGGAGTGGCCGGCCGACCAAAATTACCCCAAGAGCACAGAGACGACTCATCCGAGAGGTCACAAAAGACCCCAGGACAACGTCTAAAGAACTGCAGGCCTCACTTGCCTCAATTAAGGTCAGTGTTCACGACTCCACCATAAGAAAGAGACTGGGCAAAAACGGCCTGCATGGCAGATTTCCAAGACGCAAACCACTGTTAAGCAAAAAGAACATTAGGGCTCGTCTCAATTTTGCATCTCAATGATTGCCAAGACTTTTGGGAAAATACCTTGTGGACTGATGAGTCAAAAGTTGAACTTTTTGGAAGGCAAATGTCTGTTACATCTGGCGTAAAAGGAACACAGCATTTCAGAAAAAGAACATCATACCAACAGTAAAATATGGTGGTGGTAGTGTGATGGTCTGGGGTTGTTTTGCTGCTTCAGGACCTGGAAGGCTTGCTGTGATAGATGGAACCATGAATTCTACTGTCTACCAAAAAATCCTGAAGGAGAATGTCCGGCCATCTGTTCGTCAACTCAAGCTGAAGCGATCTTGGGTGCTGCAACAGGACAATGACCCAAAACACACCAGCAAATCCACCTCTGAATGGCTGAAGAAAAACAAAATGAAGACTTTGGAGTGGCCTAGTCAAAGTCCTGACCTGAATCCAATTGAGATGCTATGGCATGACCTTAAAAAGGCGGTTCATGCTAGAAAACCCTCAAATAAAGCTGAATTACAACAATTTTGCAAAGATGAGTGGGCCAAAATTCCTCCAGAGCGCTGTAATAGACTCATTGCAAGTTATCGCAAACGCTTGATTGCAGTTATTGCTGCTAAGGGTGGCCCAACCAGTTATTAGGTTCAGGGGGCAATTACTTTTTCACACAGGGCCATGTAGGTTTGGATTTTTTTTTCTCCCTAAATAATAAAAACCACCATTTACAAACTGCATTTTGTGTTTATTTGTGTTATATTTGACTAATGGTTAAATGTGTTTGATGATCAGAAACATTTTGTGTGACAAACATGCAAAAGAATAAGAAATCAGGAAGGGGGCAAATAGTTTTTCACACCACTGTATATTGTAAAGTTTTACTGTCAAATAATGCAAAGAGTACGTGACACGTGTTTCACCGTAATTCTGGGCTCCTCAGGTGTACACACTCACTGCACCCCCTCTCAGGGGATCGAACCTCGGACGTCTTGCACCACGGCGTGTGGTTGATTTCAAATGCCATGAATATACATATACATATATATATATATATATATATATATATATATATATACAAACAATAATAAAATAGTAATAATAGGTTAATGATATTTATTAATCTTAGGAATACAACAAAGTTAGAATCTGGTAACTGCCACACGGTACATTGAGGCTCATATGATCATAATTGTCTTGGTCATGTCGGCTGTCCCATTCATTCGTCCACTGAGAGTGAGTACAGCTCATATATATATATATATAATATAGCTATATATAGCGAAGCAAGCAGGGGGCAAAGCCCCCTAGTTTACAAGATAAAAAGAATTAGCAGAACACTCAAATTATCTTTTTGTTTTTTGCAGGAGTTTGCCAATAGCAAGGAAAGGCTCGGTCTCTGATTACCTGTATATGGCCTGGATGGAGATCCTCACCAAGAACCTGCCTCCTGTAGTTATGGTCCGAGGAAACCACAAAAGCGTGCTGACCTTCTATTCTTAACGCAAGATTTTTCTTTTGTGCAGCTGGAGGATAAACAGCCAACAGTAAATGTTATTTATAAAAAAAGAGAAAAACTACACCACAGACACATTGTATTTTTACAAACTTCCAAACGTCGTCAGATTGGGGTTTTTGCAGGGTTGATCATTATTATAAATTGATGATTATAATCACAGCAAACTGAACACCCTGCCAGAACTGCAGCCTGTAAGCCTGACGTGTATTAACAGTGAGGATTTTCTGCCCTCTAGTGGCAGAGTTCCGTCTTTGCTCAGTGGTGCTGTAGAGAGGAAGGGCGGCAGCTAAAGCCACACTCAGTCACATGAATGGGATTCCCGTCCTTTCTGCTTTGACATTTCAATCCATTCATCCTAAAGACATTTTTCTTTTGTTTGTGGGGTGTCAAATCTTTCCAATTAGTAGAATGATTTATTGTGCCTTTTAATCAATAAACTATGACAAAAGGGGATAGGATGTGCAGCACTATACATCAATCAGAAGAGAACTTTAAAATTATCTTCGGACAAACGTGAAGAAGATTTTTTTCACCTTTTGTCCTATCCATCCATCCATCCATTTTCCATACTCGATTTTCCAAGGCATAGACCGTGCAGACACAGGTTTTGCTTTTTTTTTTATTCTGCCTATTTTGGTATTAGGGAGTGAACTCCTCGACGGTAACAGGCTTGAGGTAGAAAACAATTCTGTATGGGATTCCAGTCAATTTCAGGGCATAGATAAGAGACAATGAATTGTTTCTACACATTTTATTTTATTGGTTACATTCTTTCAGTTTTGTTTCCATAAGTTAGCTGCAGGCTAAATGTATAAAATATTAAAATCTAGTCTGAAGTATTTTTTTTTCAGCTTATAGGAGTCTTAACCTGCAAATTCTTAAATATCACGACATCTCTAATAGAAATCCATTATCTTCTAACACAGGGATGTCCAACTCCGGTCCTGAAGGGCCCCAATGGCTGCAGGTTTTCATTCAAACCCTTTTCTTAATTAGTGACCTAATCTTATCGGCTGACCCTGCTCTCCACTACCATTCTCTTTCAACATCGATCCGTCTCTGAGACTGCCGGATACTGCGTGTCCTGTCGCCCATTTTATTCACCCGTTGACATCATCCATGAGTACTACATTGAAGCACATGTGTTGTGGTGCATCTCCACTGTATCCTTCTAGCTGACATATAACACTGACCCCTCTTCAGCTCCTCGACGTGAAGAAGAAGACATCCGCGATGTGCCAGCAGTCTCTATGGCCTGTCTGGGGTCTTCAGCTGGAGATTGGCTTTGTTTCACCCTCTGCTCTCTTTTCTTGATGTGCATTGACGCACTTGTGCTGTCGCGCATCTCCGCTCTATCCTTCTAGCTGACACATAACGGTAGCCACAACTCAGCTCCTCAACATTAAGAAGAAGACATCCATGAAGTGCCAGCAGTCTCTGTGGCCTGTCTGGGGTCTGCACCTTGATGTGAAATGAATCACTTGGAGATTACCTTTGTTCCATCATTCCCTGCGGAGATTACCTTTGCTCCATTCCCTGCTCTCTTTTTTTGATGTGCATCTCCACAGTATCCTTCTAGCTGTCCTATAACACTGAGCCCAACTCAAATCCTCAACATTGAAAAGAAGACATCCATGAAGTGCCAACAATCTCTATGGCCTGTCTGGGGTCTTCACCTGGAGATTGCCTTTGTTCCACTCTCTGCACTGTTCTCTTTGTGTGTGTTGAATCACTTGTGCTGTGGTGTAACTCCACTCTAGCTGACACATAACACTAGCCCCAACTCAGCTCCTCAACGTTAAGAAGAAGACATCCATGATGTGCCAGCAGCAGACTCTGTGGCAAGTCTGGGGTCTTCAGCTGGTGACTGCCTTTGTTCCACCTTCTGTTCTCTTCTCCTGATGTGCATTGAGTCACTTGAGCGGTGGTGCATCTCCACTCTGTTTTTTTAGGCAACATACTGTATAATGTTGACTCCTCTTCAGCTCCTCAACATTGAGAAGAAGGCATCCATGAAGTGCCAGCAGTCTCTGTGTCCTGTCTGGAGTCTTCACGTGGAGATTGCCTTTGTTCCACCCTCTGCTCTCCTCTCCTCTCCCGATGAGCTCAACTAGTATGTCCTGCCCGCCCCAGATGCCGGTCTTTTCTGGCATCCTCACTCTTTGACCAGGTCTACTTTGTTGCCTCCCTGCTCCTCTCAGATTGTCCTTTTACTTCTGCTGGTACCTTTGCGTTAGACCTGCTGGTCATGGAGGTTGGCACCTCAAGACTGGCACTAGAGCCCAGCAGCTGGATGGCAGTGCCAGGCAGTCTAGCTGATATATAACACTACTGTATCATTATCCCTAATGCCCTAATACCAACTTATTTGTAATAATTGTACACTTCTTCTCTCCGACTGTGGTCCAGTGTGTGCTCAACGGCCACGCTCTGCATGTGCGTTGGCATGTGCTGCCCATAATGGCAAAAAAATAAAAGGTTTACTGGCCTCTAAAGTAGTCAGGATCCACCTTGTACTAAACTCTTCCTCTCTGCTGCCCCTAATCAGGATTCTAGTATTTCAATGTTATTGCTCTTACCATTTTATGTATTATTTTATATTTTGAAATAGCTGGAAATTGTTATTTTTTTTCAAGTCCAAGCTGTTTCTTCACACATGTGGTGTACGTATATGCGTTTGCCACATGAAAATGTGTTGTAAAGTGAGGCGTTTTCTATAAATTTTTTGAAATACTTGACTCGCATTAATGCTCTATAATGGAGGAAATGGGGCAAAGAGCACCACCGGCAAACAAAAACTTTAAAAGTCCCCCAATACGTCCATTTCTTCTGTTGTCGGGCATCGATCCGCGTCTTGAGATGACATGTGTATTAACCTAAAAAAAAAAAAAAAGACACCACCAATCTCACGAGATTCAGCCATCGCCATAGAAGACGAGATGCACGCATTTCCTCAGCGGCATGGCATCCTCTGCCATAACTCCCGAGGGGGCGTGGCTTCCTCTCGAATGAGCGAATCGCAGTAAGCCTGTCCTGTCACGTGCTTTACGTGTGGCGTTGATTTACTTCCGTGTTTAGGTGAGAGAAGCCCTCCCTCGAAACCCCTTCCTGTCATACAAGCAAACAGAAAATGCATCGTTACCTTGAGAGAAACGGCACCAGGAATAGGCGGTGAAATGATCGTTTCCAGATCCCTTTGGTTGTCACGTATGTACGGCGGAAACACGGGAGGCGTGTCTTCTTATATTGCAACTTCCCGTTGCTTCCGGTAAGTTTTTAGGCTTTTATTTTCCGTTGGTGCTCCACGCCCCGTTGCCTCCATTATAAAGTGCCAGTGTGGGTAAGATATTTCTAGAAAACGCTTCAGTTTAGGACACAATTTCGCCTGACAAATGCATATACACTGTGTTTGTAAAGAAATAACTTCAATGTGATGAATATCCCAACTCATCCCTGAAGATGGACGACGTGTCTAATTCTTGATCATCAAATCCCGCTGGCGTCCCATCTAGGAAGGCTTTCGGCTTTGTCCCTGAAGACGTCATGAGAGGCTCCAGCCTGCCATGGCCTTCTATTCAAATAAGCAGATGTGGAAAATGAATGAATGAATGAATGGTGCTGGCATCCCATCCAGGGAGGGTTCCTCTCTGATGTCAGAATGGTCCACAAGTAGACACGGGGTGTGACCAGGGCCATCTTAACAGCATTATAGCCCCCCACCTTGGCAAAGCAGTGCACTGGAGCCCCTAACTACACAACCACTCGGCAAGTCACAACATACATAAATTAGCATGGAGCCCCCAGGCAGCTGCCCATGCTGTGCCCGTGTGTTAAGACGGCCCCGGGTGCGACTCTTTGCGTGTGCCTTAAATAATTCTAAAATGGGCCTGTGGGTGTGTGTGAGCCGTCTTAGAAATGGAAATAAAATCAGAAACAATGTGACTTGTCTTATGAACACACAACTCAAACATTTCAGTCTTTGTAACTTTGGCAGGAATTGTACGTCTGGAACAAAGGGGGTGGATTTGACCCCCAGTGTCCTAAACAAACTGGCCATAATGGACACCATTATTAGCTTGTATAGCGTGATAGCCTGGCTTTAAGCAATATGTACTCCTAACTGGGTCTCATTTTCATTTACAGAAAATAATTTATAATGGGTGTAGCAGAAAAAAAGTATAAAGAAGCAAATCAAAATTATAAACTATGTGTGTACTAATACGACATCTGTTGTAGAAGAAAAAGGAAAATAGCTTTTTACACAAAGAACAAATGTCATCTGCCATAATGTATGTAATTATATGCTAACATTGGTCGTTTTTTTTTTTTCATTTTTGTGCAATAAATTTATAACGTTATTGAAAAGACGATTGTGTGTTTTAATCTGATTTGAGCTCACAAACGATGTGCTGCTTATGCAGGGAACTTGAATCAGAGGAGGTGTGGACATCAGATATCAAGCAAAAGGCTTCCCAGAGAAGGCGACGTTTTTAAGCCCAATGTGTAAAACCAGAATTGCTGTCGGAAAACTGAGTGAAGAAGTCGAGAGGCCAAAACGTCCGACGTAAATGGTAGTTTATGCAACCATTCAAAGTGACACCATGCTGTTCCTGCACACTGAACTCTTAAATCATGAGGTGGCCCTTTGGGTAACTGGGGACTCTCAGCTCAACCACTGGGAGCAAACACACAATTACACAGTGGGGGGGCGGGGCTGAGACTTGAAAGTACCTCTCATGAGGAGGATCACGGAGTCATGCTGGACCCATCACCACCTACCATACTCGTACGTCAAGACACTGGACAGAGAAGGACCGTAGGTTACATACGCCAAGTGTGGAGTACGAGTTGGGTGGGGGGGGTTTGGGTCACGCTTCAGCTTTACATCTCACATGCTGTTCTGCGTTCAGGTTTGGTCTAAATATTACAAAAAAGACATAGATAGATATGAAAGGCACTATATAGATAGATAGATATGAAAGGCACTATATGATAGATAGATAGATATGAAAGGCACTATATGATTGATAGATATGAAAGGCGATAGATAGATAGATAGATAGATAGATATGAAAGGCACTAGATAGATGGATAGATATGAAAGGCACTAGATAGATAGATGGCTAGATAGATAGATATGAAAGGCACTAGATAGATAGATAGATAGATAGATATGAAAGGCACTAGATAGACAGATAGATAGATAGATATGAAAGGCACTAGATAGATAGATAGATAGATATGAAAGGAAATAGATAGATAGATAGATAGATAGATAGATAGATAGATAGATAGATAGATAGATAGATAGATAGATAGATAGATTTGAAAGGCACTAGATAGATATGAAAAGCACTATATAGATAGATAGATTTGAAAGGCACTAGATAGATAGATAGATATGAAAGGCACTAGATAGATAGATAGATAGATAGATAGATAGATAGATAGATAGATAGATAGATAGATAGATATGAAAGGCACTAGATAGATAGGTAGATAGATATGAAAGGCACTAGATAGATATGAAAAGCACTATATAGATAGATAGATTTGAAAGGCACTAGATAGATAGATAGATAGATAGATAGATAGATAGATAGATAGATAGATTTGAAAGGAGATAGATAAATAGATATGAAAGGCACTATATAGATAGATAGATTTGAAAGGCACAAGATAGATAGATATGAAAGGCACTATATAGATAGATAGATATGAAAGGCACTATATAGATAGATCTGCTGGCTTCTGTGGGTGCTGCCAGGGGGCACCAAGGGGACTAGTAAGCCCTGCTTCCTCAGGCACCAGCCTCATTTGTAAGTACTCCCAAATGATCATCTCAGGACACCAGAAGTACTTCTAGGTTTTGGATAAAAGGAGCAGCCTGCCTCAGCTCAGGGCCACAGTCAAGAGGAGGAGGACAAAGCTTGTGAGAGGAGTGGGGAGAAGGAGACAGCAACAGAGAAACAGAGTTGTGTTTGTGGGGTGTGAAATGTTTATTTGTAAGAGTTTCCCACAATTAAATCCTCTTTGTTCACTAGCAACCATGTGTCCAAACCTTTGCGTTGGGAGTTCGGGGAGCTGCAGTGCCCCCTGGGGACCACGATAGATAGATAGGCACTATACAGTATAATAGCTAGATAGACCTTTATTTCTTCAATGAGGGAATGTAGTTTTATACAGACACTCGAGAAATAGTATAACAAGCTACAACAACCCCATTACACACACACACACACACACACAAGAGCAGTACCAGTGAGCCATGGTCAGTGTGTATCGACACAGGCATGGAGGAGCTTGGTAGTGTTTCACGACACACTTGTGTTGAGTAATTCGTGGGCTGGACGTCCTCAGTGTTAAGTGTGTCACAGAGAGTGTGTGCAGCACTGTTGATTGCGGCCCTCCACTTTTCCTTGATTCTCTCCTCCACTACCACCAGCAGCGGGTGCAGAGCGTGTCCCATAACTGAGCCCACCTTCATTATCAGCTGGCTACCACAGTTATAGAACATGCAAAGATGTCATTGCCACCTTAAAAGAACACAAAGAAAAGTGTGATATTTGGGATTGTGGAAACTATAGAGCGATAAAGCTGATGTCACACACAATTAAAATTTGTAGAGAGAAGAGTTAAGGAAGAGACCACCATAGGGGGGAAGAGGAGTTTGTTTTAATGCCAGGGAGAAGAACAACTGATGCTATTTTTGCACTGAAGCAGCAGAGACATTGAGAAGAACAGAACGATTTGCATGTGGTGTTCATTGATTTATGATGGAGGGCCACATCAAGAGGTCTGCAGGTGCATGAGAGAGGAAGGAGGATGAGAGAAGGGTATGAGGATTGTCCAGGAGATGTATGAGGGAGTGAGGTTGCGGGTCAAAAGC
The DNA here is from genome assembly GCF_900747795.2 of Erpetoichthys calabaricus. Classification (NCBI taxonomy): domain Eukaryota; kingdom Metazoa; phylum Chordata; class Cladistia; order Polypteriformes; family Polypteridae; genus Erpetoichthys; species Erpetoichthys calabaricus. The sequence continues at coordinate 12,624,205 of NC_041410.2, read as the reverse complement.
AGTGTGGGGTAACTGACAAGATCTCAGTTCGAGGAGGTCTGCACCAGAGGTCTTCTTGAAGTCTTTAACTCTTTGATCTGGTGGTGGACGTGTTGAGTCGTAGGATAGAAGACCAGCCCGGTGATTAAATTGTTTTGTGCAGCACCAGAAAAGAAGAAGTGGAGAGGAAGCTGGAATAGAGAGAAGGGCTTTGGAAGACAGAGGATTAAAGATAAATAGAAGACAGAAGATCTGAGGTTTACTGATGATCAGCATTCAGAAGTTAGCCTGCAGGGAGAGCTAGTGAAAAGAGTAGAGATGTAGGATTAGTGGTAACCCAAGATGGAACATTAGATGCAGAGATAAACATTGTGTACAGTGTGGATGGAACAACTGGAAGAAGGTATAAGGAGGATTGTGTGATTGAATAATAAAGGTGAAGGTTAAAGGTGAGGTGTTTGAGACCAGCAATGATGTGTGGAGCTGAGGCATGGACATTAAAGGGGGCACAGGAGAAGAAGTTGGATGTGGCAGAAATTAGAAGGTTGATATGGATGTGTGGAGTTACAAAAAAAGACATGAGACAATCAGAGGTACAACAAAAGTCGGAGAGAAATCTAAGTGCAGGAAAGGAGGCTGAAGTGGTATGGACCTGTGATGAGGAGAGACAAGGAATATGTGGGCAAAAATGTGATGGGAATGGAAGTCCAGGGGGAGAGAAAGTGAGGGAGTCCAAAGCAGAGATGGACGGATAAAGTAAAAGAAGACCTGAAGGAAAAAGGGTCTCAACTGAGGAGAAGGTGCAGGGCTAAGCTGTTTGGAGATGGCTGATCAAACACATCAACCCCACAAGATGAAGATAACTCCCAAAAAGATTCTGCTCTTTCTTCTATAGTTCCCTGATGTTACTAGACCAGTCCAACTTGTCATAGATGTGAACCCCCCGACTATTTAGAGCTGTGCGTCACTTCATCATTTTACACTGCGGTGGATCCCAACTGTTACTTTAAAACACGTTCCTCAAGAACAGCGGTTCTCAAACTGGGGTCCGCGGTCCCGAAGCGGTTTCGGTGGGACCGTGAGAAATGATTGCATATTTATACTATTTATATTTTTATAATTATTAACCTTCTGAGGGGAAGTAAGTGACTGAGCTCCGTCGTTACCCCCACCACTAATCCGCTGTTCCATTATTCGCTGCCACCGCACCGTTTTCCCACCGTTATCGCTCGGCACAAACCAGCCCTTATTATTTTTATCATAATCAAAAATTATCGATTCTTTCGTAGAATCAAAACACTCGTGAACAGTTTTCGTATATTTTACAAACAAATAAGAGCGCTAAAGGTGGATACAGATAACCAACAAACAACATATTTGACATTTTTTGTGTTTTTAAGTGGTGAAGTTGCCCGCTCAATGCAAATGGTTAAGGCAAAGCAGATGCATCCATCCCATTAAAATTTTAACTTAAATTTAATAACTAAGATGTATGTAATATTTTCTGAATAAACAATTGTTTGTCAAAAATGTTTTATTCACAGCAGCCTGTATCTATGCAGTGCCGCGCAGTGGATATGTGGCACCCTTGTGCAAAGTATTTGGCACCCCCAATTTTCTTGAAATAATATTGATTTTTTTAAATTTTTAATAAAAAGGTCCGCAAGCCATCGAACAATTTTTAAAGGGACCGCCACGCAAGAAATTCTAAAGAAGTTTGAGAACCGCTGCTCAAGAAGAACACGTGGGCATGGCTGGAAACTTGTGAAGGACTGACATCACACAAATGTCCAAAAAGCTTTTCTCTACACAAAGAACCACAGACACACACAGTAGGTGACCATACAGCGTGGAAGGATTGAGGACTTTAGGGGCCTTCACGTCTTGACTTGATGTTATTTTGGAGAATTCGGGTGAATAGGACTGGCAAGCTTGTTGCGTTATGTCGAATGCCTCTTCCCGTTAAGATTGTTCTATTAATGGATGGCTTTCTGAGAAAAATGTCCCTTTCAACAGTACATATCCAGTATGCCTGCCAAATCCAGCATAAAACATGGGCAATCTGTGGTGTTTCGTTAAAATTGACAGATGCGGTACATTTTATTATTAAAGACGTTTGTGATGCGCCATCGTTTAGAATGACAGAGACACAGCAGCAGGACGGACACACATACAGATACACCCACAGGCTCTTATCCTTTTAAGTAAGGTGGATTACAAATGTTTGTGATGCACCATCTGTTGGAATGATAAAGCCACAACAACTAGATGGACACATAGATACACAGATACTTGTCCTTTTATTAAGGTGAATAATAATAATAATAAAGTTTAGCAAGATATCATTTGCAATTATTTTTACCTGTCAAGTTTTTATCATCTAGTTAGCACATGCAACCAATTTGTTTTATTAACTGGTGCAATAATCTTTTCTGGTAATTTAAGGATTTTTATTTCCTTTCTGAAATGTGCTTTGTGGCAAAAGGGCTGGTTATGCTTTAACATTAACATACAGAGACACAGCAGCAGGACGGACACACATACAGATACACACACAGGCTCTTATCCTTTTAATTAAAGTGGATTACAAATGTTTGTGATGCACCATCTGTTGGAATGATAAAGCCACAACAACTGGATGGACACATAGATACACAGACACTTGTCTATGCTTTAACATTTTATGTCTACGTAATACTTATTACGTTACAAAAAAACTATTTAAAGGGAAACAATACGTTACTTTCAAAACTATTATTAGTTGTACGCATACAGAATTCAAGCAGTGAGAAAGCAAAGTCAATCTGAACAAAACCCGAGGGCTAATACGCAAGGTGTCGGGCGATATATCTGATCGGTTACATGTCCTCTCGATTATATTGACGCACCATTTTTCCACACGATAAGGGCAGAGCCGAACAGAAACAAATGCAAAACGGTTCCCGTTAACTGCCTAACCCGCCATGTCTTTTAAACTGGCCGGTAGCTGCGCAGCCATTTTCAGCCGCCGCTGCTATGTGAACGACGCCGAGCTGATCGTCAAGATGGCCTTGTCGTCGGGCGCCCTGTCGTGGCGAAGATGCGCTTTTCTGTTCAATCGCCTCTCGAACTTCTCCGCCCGCTGTAATCTAACAAGAGCTTTTCACAAAATGAGAACGAGAACTGGGAACAAAGTCCTTTTTGAAAAAGGTAAAAACGATGAGCCGTTATTGTGGTGGCGTTGTTGCGGATGCGGGCTGGAATGAGAAATTACTTTCGCAGAAATTCCCTCCCAAACCGACCCATTTTTAAATTAAGTGTAATACTTAAAAGTATCTGGCCCACCTAGCATCAGCCCAGGTGAATCGGAGTGCGGACTGTGGTGGGCTTTTGCGTTTGTTTACATTGTAAAGCATTTAAGCTTCCGGTTATAGTAAACGCCATTGAGGTAATCTGTTTTGACATTTTTAATTATTTTCGTAATTTGTTCCAAGAATGAAAGCAAATTCACTAATACGGTTATGCTGTGTAGTCTCGTATATCTGTTTACAGCAAGAAGACATGAAACAACTAAAAAAAAAAACTTGAGCCGATCCTTTGCAACTTGAAGCCAAACCCTTTCTTGTCATTCTCAAAAGATCTTTAAATAAACAGGCACACTTCCGTATGCGTAGCCCCGAGCTGCCCTTGTCGCTTGATTTACTGACATTCGCTTCACCAATCATCACCCGGGGTCAAAGAAAAGCTGCGCAGAATGTGGGAAGCGGTGGTGGGATAAAAAAAAGGGCGGGGTCATTTCTTCCGCGTTGGTTAAACGTGTAGCTGCAGACTGAACAGATCTGCGCAGACTGACGGAGGCACGTCACGTGCCTGACCAAATCGCGCGTTTGTTGTGCGAGACCGCGTGGCAGCGTCACCATGGAAACGCAGCTGACGATGAATTAAAGTTGCTTGAATTTATTTGTTTTGTAAATTGACAGCGAGGTACTGTCGTTTTCATATGTTGGTATCGTGTCATGTGTATTTTTCAGTAAAGCAAGCGCTAATAATAGTATGTGGTGGGCGGAGACTATATGGCGGGAAGTATAAAAAGTCAAATTGGCGGGTTCTCTAATACATTTTATTTATCTCTGTCGCGGGGTGAGGAGGTGCACGCCTGACACCTGCTTTTTGTCTGTGTTGCATTCCCGGTCTGTTTTATAATATGCCACTCTCCGAAGTACACCAGACTGTCTCTCCATCCAAACGCCTCAAAGGGACGCACACAGAAGATAAAGTGGTGTTACGGTTTGCCAAGCTGTCCCAGAACGCCACAGCCCCCAGCAGAGGGTCAACCAAGGCGGCCGGCTATGATCTTTACAGGTGAGCCATTTTGTCTTTGAGTGGTTATCGCGCAACGGAACGTATGCGCGTAGCCGAATAAAAATATTTACAGTTTTGGTATTCGAAAAACTTGTATGTTGTAGCAGGGATATTATGAGTTGGTCCGCTTTTAAATGCAACTTCCTCATGCAGAGGAGCTGTGAACACGTGCTTGTCCTGTGGGGTTTCTTTAGCAATTTCGCCTTAAGACCTGAATGAGAGTTTAGAACTAGGGGGCTTCTTGAAATCGGGGTTCGAGTAAAGTGCAATTTGCAGCCGTCAGAGAGTGTGTGTGTGTGTATATGTATGTATGTATGTATATATATATATATAATCTCTCCATCTCCATCCATCCATCCATTGTCTCCCGCTTATCCGAGGTCGGGTCGCGGGGGCAGCAGCTTGAGCAGAGATGCCCAGACTTCCCTCTCCCCGGCCACTTCTTCTAGCTCTTCCGGGAGAATCCCAAGGCATTCCCAGGCCAGTCGAGAGACATAGTCCCTCCAGCGTGTCCTGGGTCTTCCCCGGGGCCTCCTCCCGGTTGGACGTGCCCGGAACACCTCACCAGGGAGGCGTCCAGGAGGCATCCTGATCAGATGCCCGAGCCACCTCATCTGACTCCTCTCGATGCGGAGGAGCAGCGGCTCTACTCTGAGCCCCTCCCGGATGACTGAGCTTCTCACCCTATCTTTAAGGGAAAGCCTATATATATATATATAAAATATATATATATATAATAAATTTGTGTGTGTATAACCACAAATGTAGTGGTATTGTGTATGCAGTTTTACAACACATTGTCGTTGTTTTTCCAAGGTATTAAAATAGATGAGCTTTAACAATACTAAAAATAATAAGCTTCTATATTTCTTGCTCATGTTTCCATACGCTCCATCCGTTTTCTAAATCCGCTTTTCTGGAGCATCGTCGCTGGGACAGTGGAGTCAATCCCAGCAGGCAACGGCCGCCGCTTGTTCATCATATATGCTCCAAGTCCTTAACTTTTCTAGCTCCGTTACAGTATTTGTAGAACCGGTAAAAGCACATCGATTAACTTCAATCGCTGCTTACAATTTTAGAAAGCTTTCGAAATTATAAACCTTATAGTTCTATCTATGTAAAATTTGCTCTAGCGGTCCACTGATTACTCCTGCAGCATATGTACGTCCTCGGTATATTGAAAAAAGTAGTGTGGATGGGTAGGATTATGCAGAAGTGGCTGGCGTCAGTGTGTGTGGTTCATGTGTCAATGTTCTATTTTTGGTTAGTTTTTTAAAATATGTATTTTCTATGTAGTTGTATTTATCCAGATTAACTAGGATTTCAAATAACGCATTTTCTTCTTCCTCCTTTTTGATAGTGCATATGATTACGTTATTCCTGCAATGGGTAAAACCATAGTTAAAACTGACATCCAGATTGCCGTTCCTTCTGGTTATTATGGACGTGTTGGTGAGTAGACTAATTATAAAATTTGATTCTAAAGACAAATCTTTTCTTTACTGTAAAGTTATGCTGAATGAAGTGGTTTCATATTTTTCATGTCCTGTTGACTCCTTAATACTAATCTTACGTACTATGCATTTTAAGTAGCGTATTTATGTAGTGATCACCACGTTTTAAAGTTGCAATCCAGATCTCATGTTCATACATTTCTACAGCTGGAGCAGTGAGAATTGAAGTCGCTTGTTTGGGATGTGCAGTGGATCAAATGTAACCAGCGTCCTATTGATTTTATAGTTCAGTTTAACATATAAAAGTCTGTTCTCGATTTCAGTAGCTTCCCTAAGTATATGAGGTTAGTGTTCACGCCCTGATTAAACTTTCAGGTCAGCTTGAAATTAATATTTTCCTTGGGGTTTCACAAGTGGGGATAACTCCTGTATGTTCCAGTTTGGCTTTAGCTCATACTGTGTTCATGCTCTACAAATATCTTTCATTGTAACAGTTTATTAATCCTATAAAAGCACATGAGGTGTTAATGTTCAAAATGTGCAATGTAAAACTATATTAATTTGCAGAATGGACCAGACATTTAGATATAGATAGATAGATAGATACTTTATTAATCCCAATGGGAAATTCACATTTAGAAGTTTAGCACAGAAACTGCAAACAGAGTTAATTCCTTTTTAATTAAATGTTTCCCAAATGAAGCTGAGACTTGAAGGTTATTTATAAATTTTGCTCAATTTTTTTATATATAATTATTCATGTGACTGTTTCCCATTACTCCCCAATATGTGCGAACTTTACTGATCGTGTGTGTGTGGTTGGGTGTTTTTTGTATATTAAAAAAGACACCCTGTTATATTTTGAATGATTCAACCTTAATGTATAGTCAAAATGTATAAGTTATGAGGAATGGACATCTCTCTTCCTGTCGTCTTTATAATGTGCTTTGTATTAAAACAACGGCAGAAAATGCACCATTGTGTGGCACTTGCAACTCCACACTTGACCCCATTTAATCCAGTATAACACATTAATGGCATTTAAGTAAATGTGTACTGTGTGTTCTTTCTGTGATTCATAGTCCCTATCTGTAAAACTCAAACCACTTTAAAGTGCATTTTATGACTTGAGGGATGTTTAGTGTAGGCATAGAGGGGAGGAGCAAGGCATCTTAACTAGGTGTGTAATAATTGAAATAATGAGAATTTTAGTATGAATGACCATGTGAAGTGTTTCTCAAATCTTGCACTCTTTTTCTGTCTTCTAGCACCAAGATCTGGACTAGCAGCAAAACATTTTATTGATGTTGGAGGTAAAAACTTTGATTTAACAGTACAGAAGTTTCATATGGTAGATGGAGTTTATCAAATTTTTGACCATTGTTCTTTACTGTGTAAGGTGAACAATTTGTGTTTTTAATATTTTTTGAATGTTTGTTCTGTCATCCAACTGAAATGTATGCAGTGATAGCACTCTACACAACCTCAGTCTAGTGTATTTTAAGCGGAATATGGTAGGTTTTGTCTATTAATAGTTGCACTTAAATGCTATTTTAGATATTAATATTCATGGAATTTTTTTAGAATACAAGCACTGAACAAGTTAGTGTGCGTGTGGAAGATGACACAGACAGGCAGACATGTTGAAGTCACCCAACATACGTTTATTAAACATTATGTACAGTGCAGCACAACCCCAAAGTCCTGGCCAACAAACAATGCCTCACTTTCTTTGGCCCCTTTTATAATCACCCGGATGTGCTCCAGGTGCCTCCCGACAATCTTCCGACAGCACTCCCCAGTGTGACGGAAGTGCCGGCTGCGCACACCCGGAAACACTCCGGGTGTCCCCAATCCTCTTCTAAGCCACCTGTGACAGTGTGTATATAATGTGTTTTTTGTGTGTGTATGCTTTCATTGATGTATAGATTTTCCAGGGTTGTTTGTACAGTGTCCATGGACATTACATACCAGCCAAATGTAAAATGTGACTGATGGGAGCTTTTGCATCTGTCCTCATCAATGCACTAAGTGGTATTCCGCCACTTTTTCTTTTTAATCGGAGTCCTGATAGTAAATCAAACTGTTAGAGGAGCTGCATTTGTTCTAGGGGATCAGTTTTATATAGCCAGTCGGTGTTCTTGTTGAAATGTTAATGATGGGAGTTATGGTGGGATATGTGGTAGGAGTTGTAATTTGAATAAGCCTGAAAAGAAATGAATGTTTAAATGTTTTCTGTGTTTACTTTTAACTAGCTGGAGTAATAGATGAAGATTACAGAGGGAATGTTGGTGTTGTCCTCTTCAACTTCAGTAAGGATGACTTTGAAGGTGAGTTGGAGGTTTTGGAATTGCTGAATGTGTTTTTAATGTTGTTTAATTACATCAATGATTGCTTTGATCTTAATACTTTTTACATTTAAACTCAAGGGTGTGTTTTGTTTTGTTTTTTTTTTCTTAAACCACAACATCAGAATGGCTCCTTATATTTCAGAAACTTACACATTTTAATTTTGAAATTTGCTAAGTTTTTTTTCCTAGTTACACGTACTGTAGGTTAGTCCTGTCCGTGACGTTCAGTTATGGTTGGAACCGGAATTGTTCTCCGTAATGGTAAAAATGTTGGGTAAACTTCTAAAAAGAGGGTAGGCTTCTAAAGTATCTTTACACAAATGGAATTCACTCAAATGTCCTTTCCTGTGCAGCTGCTCTGTGGCTTTAAAGAGTGATGGAGATCTGTGTACATGCCACATTTGGAATGGACACTGCATTTAGGCCATGTAAACCATATGTGGTTGATCAATGCTTTAAAAGCCATCTGATGCCAAATGCACTACAGTCTGGAAAAGTCAATAAGCAATTGTTACAAAAGTTACAGTTCATCCGTAGAGAACTCGTAGTAGTATTATGTAATAAAACAATATGTAAGCACCCTCCAGAAGTGGAGATTGTAAGGTCTGTCATATCGTGGCTGCAATAACAAGTATCTTTTTTTAAATATGACAATATACCAGGCAGATACTCACTCAAATGTTGGATCAGTGGTGTTTAGCAGATCATATTTGTTAGCTGCAGAATTTCTAAGGAATGAAATTGATACTAATGTTTGTGTATATTTTACAATGATTGGCCTGGTGAACAAGAAACATGCAAGCAGAAATAGTTACAGGAGGGTAAACTTAGTGGCAGGACCCCCCAGCGCACCAGAGGAAGGCTAGGAGTGGAAACCAGCAAGAGTGTTTAAAATGCAAATAAGATGTTACTGCTTAAAGGGTGGTTTTCCCTGTGTGTTTTGCTTAGTGTTCAGGAGGGGAATAGGCAGAGGTTATGGCACTAGTGAGAACTGCAGCCTTTTTGTGGGCTTGAAATGTTCTTGGACTCTGCAGTACCAGCACCTTGGAAGCTGCGGAGGACCTCCTGCACCCATGACAGGGAGGAAACCAGTGGTAACACATCTAGGCCAGTAGATGACATGTGGGCCTTTATTGGAATGTAAAGAAATGTTCTTTTCTGTCTCATCTTGCAGGTAGCCAAGGAGCTACCTTAGAGAACCTAGTCTTTTAGGGGGTAGAGGGAAGACTCTGGTGCAGGATCAACTAGAGGCCGCTTTGGTTTAATTCTCCGCCTTGGCTAGAAGTGACCCCTTGAATAGGTGTATAGTATAGTTAGGATAGCATTTTGAATATAGAGCTGACTGCAGTTGGACCAAGCACTGGGCAAGAAGGGGTGTGTGTGGAGTTCTATCCCCCCAAATTGTGGAATGCTTTTTGTACTTTTCTAAAAAAAAAAGTATATATTGTAAGCTTTGACATTTGCTCTTGTTAGGGAGTTGCAGACTGTACCGATCAGTTTTCAGGAACAATCACTTATTTCACAATTTGCACTATGCAATTATAAAGATTTTTGCTTGGTTTTTTAGATGCGTCTCTTGACAACTTCTCCACCTTGGCTTTTTGCAGACAGAGGGTGGGCTTGGAGGAAGGGAAATAATGTTAAATGGTATTTTATTCAGAGGTGGTATCAAACCTGATAAAAAATCAAGTAAACCCCCAAAACCACAACTTATAGTTGTGATGGTTGATGACACTCATTATTTTGGTATATTTTATTTCAGAGTATTCTAGCCTTGTATGTCTCACTGCTTTTAATAAGTCGGTTGAAATCATTTTGAAACTGTATCCAGTGAAGGAAATACTCAATGGCTTGGTTTATGTTTTTATATAATACGTGTATATATAATAAAAAAACAATTCTAGCATGCAGAAGAGGCTTTTAGTCTTAATTCTTTGTCTAGTAATTTCACTCTGACTCGTTTTGATGAATTCTGACCTGTAGAGGCAATGTGTTTACTGTTGCTTGACAAAATATTGTAAGTTCTTGCAAATGTTTTGGGACTGCAGAGAAAATACAAATTTTGTGCCCTTCGAATGGAGTTCTGGATGTAAAATTAAGAGTTTCCTAAATTCTATAATTCTTTCATCTGACTAGCACTTGTATGATTTACATCATACATTCATAGTGTTGCCAATATGGATATCTCAGTTGTTTAAAAATGTGTAGGTGGGAAATCTTTTAAATGCTGCAAATTAAAACAGATTTTATTTTCTTTAGTTAAAAAAGGTGATCGGATAGCTCAACTCATTTGTGAAAGGATTTGTTACCCAGATCTTGAACAATTAGAGGTAAAACTAACTTTTATATAATGTTCTATATGTAGTAAATTTTGTTTTATGATGCATTTTATACCTTTTTTTTTTTTTTAAATATATAAAGACCCTGGACCAGACTGATCGTGGAGATGGAGGGTTTGGATCAACTGGAACCAATTGATGCTCTTTACAAAAAAGTTCCATAGGAACTATTTCACTTATGTTCTGTATGATTGATTTAAAGTCTTGTTTGTGTTTATTTAAAATAAAAATGTTTAACTTTTAAACTTGTTTTTTGGTTTCTGAAAAGTGATTATTGCTTGCTTTTAAATAGTGTCTATATATTCTGCAATCTGGGTAGCTTAAGGTTGTGTTCACAGATATACAAGTTATAGGGGCATTTGCAGTATAAATGTTTTTAGTTTGTACAGTTCCTTTTTGTAATTCAACTTGTTTTCAGTACCTTTGGCCAAGTATTGGTATTTTGTGTGTTGTTTGTACTCTTGTGTACATTTATATTAAAAAGTGTTGTTGCCTAGTTGGTGGAAGTTTATCCATAAAGACCATTATCATAAAGAATGGTTATATTTGCATTCTCTAAAAGGCATACTAAAAGTAAAGTTTACTTTTTGGAGTAGATATATAATGTGACTAAATTTAGCTTTAGTATAGAGGGACTTGCCTTTCCTTGTGTAAGTAGTTACTGAAATTTAATGAAATTGTCTTAAAATAAAAAAAAGGTTTCTGGACACCACTGTGTGGAGCTATTGCACTTTCACTGGAGATGGTGGGAGTTTTAAAGGAAATCCTGCATTAGTATTACTGAAATGGATTTGTGCCCCCTCCAGGCTCGGTCCCAGCTGTGAGCTTAATTCATGGGTTTCAGTTAGTTGATGGAGAAATGGGTAGTGAAACAGGTATTTAGATGGATATGCATTTTTAGTTACAATTTAAACATTGAGTTTTTTGTTTTAACTGTTGCATTTTGCTGCTATAGTAAATAAGAGGATTTCCTGAACATTAAAAAAAATACCAACTCTAAAATATTACAAAATGATGAAACAAATGCATTTTCTATGCTGATTTTAGGTATTTGGGCTACCACCCTCCTCCTCCTATGGTCTAGCAGCTCCTGGTAATTTGAGTTCAGAATGGGCAAACTTGGCACACCTACAATATGCCACATTCTCACGGAATATCCTTTGTACATCCCATAAGGTGGGAGTTGTCCCATCTTCTCCCCAGTGCTACTGCTAAGCTTCTGGAATTGCAAGTTAAATTTCTGAGGCTATGACTGAGATTAGTTAAAATCTCTCTCCCAGAATGGGCAAAGTTGGCCCATTTATATATCGTAATGATAATATCTGGAAGTACTAAGGGAGAAATACTTAAGATCAATCTAAAGGCTATGCACAAACATCCTTTTCATGTAGTTTTTATTTTCACCTTAATGCAGTTCTGTAATATTAGAGTACTTTCTGGTAAATGTTTTTCATGACTGCGTCTACCTGTTGAAGTCTTGATATGCGGATATCATTTTACAAACTGGTAAATGGTTTAAGTAATCAAATTACTTCAAAAATCATTCTTTTATTGCACCTACCTTTTCACTTTAATATATATATATATATATATATATATATATATATACACACACACAGTACTGTGCAAAAGTTTTAGGCAGGTGTGGGGAAAAATGCTGTAAACAAAGAGAATGCTTTCAAAAATGTAAGTATTAGTCACTCATTCACTGCATTTTGTTTTGATGAAAAATAAAAAATCCAATATTTGGTGTGACCACCCTTTGCCTTCAAAACCGCATCAATTCTTCTAGGTACACTTGCACACAGTTTTTGAAGGAACTCGGCTGGTAGGTTGTTCCAAACATCTTGGAGAACAAAGCACAGATCTTCTGTAGATGTTGGCTTCCTCACATCCTTCTGTCTGTTCATGTAATCCCAGACACACTCTATGTTGAGATCAGAGCTCTGTGGGGGCCATACCAGGACTTCTTGTTCTTCTTTACGCTGAAGGTAGTTCTTAATGACTTTGGCTGTATGTTTGGGGTCATTGTTCTGCTGCAGAATAATTTTGGGGCCAATCATCCATCATGCAATACCATCAGGGAGGCGTATAAGTATCTGCCTGTATTTCTCAGCATTGAGAACACCATTAATCCTGACCAAATGTCCCAACTCCATTTGCAGAAATGCAGCCTCAAACGTTCAAGGAACCTCCACCATGCTTCACTGTTGCCTGCAGACACTCATTATTGTGCCGCTCTCCAGCCCTTCGACAAGCAAACTGCCTTCTGGTACAGCCAAATATTTCAAATTTTGACTCCTCAGTCCAGAGTACCTGATGCCATTTTTCTGCACCCCAGTTCTTAGGTTTTCGTGCATACTTGAGTTGTTTGGCCTATGTCAGAGGTATGGGGCCAGACTTCTCCGGACAGTAGATGGGTGTACCTGGGTCCCACTGATTTTTGCCAGTTCTGAGCTGATGGCACTGCTGGACATCTTCAGATTTCGAAGGGTAATAAGCTTAATGTGTCTTTCATCTGCTGCACTAAGCTTCCTTGGCCGACCACTGCGTCTACGATCCTCAACGTTGCCCATTTCTTTGTGCTTCTTCTAAAGAGCTTGAACAGCACATCTTGAAACCCCAGTCTGCTTTGAAATCTTTGTCTGGGAGAGACTTTGCTGATGCAATAGAACTACCTTGTGTCTTGTTGCTGTGCTCAATCTTGCCATGACATGAAACGGTCTTCCACAACCTCACCTTGGTAGTAGAGTTTGGCTGTTCCTCACCCAGTTTTAAGCTGTTTCTGTTTCAGTTAATGACTGTGTTTCAACCTACGTGTGACATTGATGATCATTAGCACCTGTTTGGTAGAATTGGTTGATCAGACACCTGACTAGAATCCTACAAAATCCCTGACTTTGTGCAAGTGGACCTATGACAACTGATGCTGGTTTGAAGGCAAAAGGTAGGAACACCAAATATTGATTTGATTTAGATTTTTCTTTTGTTTGCTCACTTTGCATTTTGTACTGTAAATTGATAACAGTAAACAATCATTTATATTTATGAAAGCATTCTTTGTTTACAGCATTTTTTCACACCTGCCTAAAACTTTTGCACAGTACTGTATATTCTTGTAAAGTTGGGCCTTTAGCCTATATAATTTTGTTTTCCTATATCTTTTATTTTTGTTTTGCTGGGTACCTCATGAAAACAGTTGCAAATGTATAAAACTTTTCCCTGTTACCATCCTAATCACTTATTAACACCTGACGTTATTGACCCAGAGGATGCACTACTGTACCCAAGTAAGGGTGTGAATAATTTTGTCATTTTAAAACCACCTCCCTCCACTAAATAGTATCATCTCCAGACAGAAGATCAGCTTCAGCGACAGACTGCTGTCACTGTCCTGCTCCACTGACAGATTGAGGAGATCGTTCCTCCACCCGGGGGGGTAAACGTTAACATTATACAAAGTTATTGTCTGTTTTTCACCTGCATTATTATCAATCTTTAATATTATTTATTGTATCAGTATGCTGCTGCTGGAGAATGTGAATTTCCCATTGGGATTAATAAAGTATCTATCTTCTAGAGGGATTCTCATGTAAAACACTAGTTTTTATACAGTGATGGTGACTGGCAGTTTATATACTACTTTTTTTTTGAATTGCAAGAATAAAAATGCTGTTAAGTGTAATTTGTAACAACAAGGGAAGTAAATGTATTGCAATTGAGACATTTCAGATCACGTGTAGTTTTAGTCTGCAGTATGTTTTACCTGCCATTGGTTCTGCACATTTTCATTAATGTTTGGCCTAATCATTCACCAATTCCCCTTGTATTTATGCTGTTAAGGATTAAGGAGTAACATCTATGTTTCTATACTTTTTGTCTAAATCTCCAGTTTTGTTTCCTGGTGCACATAGTTGTGGTGTTGTCATCCTTGGCCCTGCTAACAATGCATCTTTTCCAATGCCTGTTTTAGCAGGTGAGTGTCTGGGGTTTTTTTGCAAAGGACTAGTCTTATTTCTGAGATGTCCTAATAGCAATGGTATGAAAGCAAGTGGCACAAACTGACCGCAATGCTTTGCCTAGGACTGTGTGTCTGCTTTCCCTAAATTACTGTTGCATGTCCTTCCCTCTAAAAGGACTTACAAGTAAACCTGATGAGAAAGTGTTAGATGGCTAACTGGAAGATTTAATGAGGTTTTTTGGTCTGGATGCTCATTGAGTTAAGACTAAACATAGAAGTTGGAAAAGAGTACGATGATGCATATTTGTGTAGTGCCTGGTCAGTCATTAGGTATCCAGCAATATAAAGTTGTGGCTGTTACCTGACCTATGGTACTTTTAATCTGTATTTAATAGTCTACTGTTTGTTCATCAATTGCTCAAAAGTGGGCAAACTCATCTTTTCCGTAACTTTTGCATGTGTACTTCCATTAGTTCAACTTAAAATATAGGTCGTATTGGGAAGAGAGGGATGGGTGCTAACCAAACTCTGGTCCTAGTACTGGGACTGCAGTTCCCATCATGCAGCAGGAGAGCACGGGGGCTGCTTGGAGGACATCTTCATCTGCACACACTCCAAGCATGTGTGTCTGTACCCTGGAGCCACAGGTAGGTAGAGTTTTCTATGGCAAACCTGGTTACATAGGGTTGTGGAAGGTTACCTGACTGAAATCGTGAGGACTGTTGAATAAATTAAGCAATATAAATGTACATTCCAATGGTTGGCAGGACTCCTAAGGGGTGAGTCAACTTCACCTACTTGTGAGCCCAGGCTGAAAAGATACCTCTTTTTGCACTGGTCAAAATGATCTCTTCCAAGATCACGGGTACGGTATGGGGTGATTGTGATTGTGTGGGTTGTGTTTCTCTCCCCCCCCCCCCCCCCCCTTAATTTGAATAATTTTATCTTGTTGAATAACTGCCTTGGTAGAGCAGTACTGTATATCGTTTTGTCTCATCATGGGGCTTTTAGCAATGTTTTTTCCAACAGATGATTCTAGACAGTTGTTTTTTTTTTTTTTTTTAAAGATGAAAATACGTCCAAAAAGGGTGTACAGTTTTGACAACCCCTTATGGAGTATTTTTCTTCTCCCAAACACTCTGAAAACTCACTATCACTTAACCTTTTTAGTGAGTTCCACAATTGCATAATGAAGTTCAGCATTAATTTAAATAATACTGTATGTAGGAGAAAACTGCTGCTTACCTACTTGTGATGCAGTATTACATATCCCCAAAGGAGTAAGGACAAGGACAGCATCTCCCATGGTGTGTGTCTCAAATGTGCAGGTAGGAATTTCTCTGACAAAAATTCTGAAATGAACTGATGGCACTGGATTTCTGTTTTGTTGTAAGTTTACAAATGATTACTAAGTTTGATAAGCCATGATAAAACAGAATGAAAGATATATATTTTTTTATTTAACAGGTGCAGTTGCTTTTGTGAAGACGGTAGGAGGAGAGCGACACAGGATGGCTTTAGTAACTTTTTTACCGTTTCTTGGTGGTACGTATTTATCCCAGTCCATTTTATGATAAGGCTGTTATAATTTATTTGGTAGGCAGTGTGTCATAGTGGTTAAGGCTCTGGAATTCAAAACCAAATGTTGTGGGTTCAAATCTTGCTGTCGCTGTGTGACCTTGAGCAAGTAATTTCACCTGTGTGTGCTCCAACTGGTAAAACAACGAAATGTAACCAATTGCATCTCAAATGTTCTAAGTCGCCTTTACGTCAGCCATGTAATTAAATGTATTTTAGGCTTTGCCAGTACAGCATTGTGATTTGTAGCAGAATTAAGTCAATATTGAATGAATCTTTATAAGGTTATTGCAGTCTGTGGATTCAGTCATTTATCCGGTCATCCAGTTCATGGAAATTAGTATCTATTTGCAAAATCGCACTGAACCAGGAAATACAAAGCAGTAGCGCTCCTGGCTCTAACCCAGAAAGGAGTTACCACAATTATGGAATCCAGTCATACGTAAAAAACATGTTGATAAATTGATAGAGAGGTAGTGAAGATTACAGATGAGACCACCAGCAATGACAAAAGGGTCAACATTTAACAATCTATATATATAAAATCCCTATGTGCGTCCAGGTGTCCGTGTGTGGGTGTCTTCTGGTGAAGTGCGGGGCACGGTGCGACTCGCGATATTACTGTCAGAGAAAGTTAGAGGCGTTTTACAGAAATACAAACCAGTATTACTGCGAGAGGAAATTAAAGGTACACAATACAGTGACGCATATTACAGCCACATACAAGCCAGTATTACTGTCAGAGGAGATTAAAGGCATATTACCGACGCCCACGCCTGTATTACCGCCAGAGAAAATTAAAGGTATATTACGGACGTACAAGCCAGCGGACGTACAAGACAGTATCCTTCAATAAGGGCGCACACAAAAAGGCGAACCTCAATTGGGCACAGCAAATAAAGGCGCGCGTAAATAAAGATCTGCACCTTTGTAGCTTTTCACATATTCCAGAGCCATTTGAACTAAATTATCTACGAACGCCTTTATTCACCGCGCTCAATTGAGGTCGCCCTTTTGAAGTTCGCCTTTTTGTGCGCGCCCTTATTGAATAGAGCCGTACAAGACAGTATTACTGTCACAGAAAATTAAAGACACACAATACACGAAGGCAGCCCACAAAGAACGGTCAGCTCAGCAAGTAAACATCAACAAAAAGGCTGAAAGAAAAATCTGACCAACAAAAAGAATGAGGTCAAAGTCCCTTGCCATTTAATATAGACTGTTCCTACTAATGTTTATGTGCTACTGTTCTAGCACCCGTTATTGTAACAGGCTAAATGACTAGTGTGTAAATATTTGCCTTATTAATTTTAACCTATTATCTCTGTTAATGGAACGGTAAGTGTATAACAGTAGTGTCCATCTGTTTTCTATGTCTCTGTCATTCCAAAAGATGGCACATCAGAAACATACAGTGATCCCTCGCTATATCGCGCTTCGCCTTTCGCGGCTTCACTCCATCGCGGATTTTATATGTAAGCATATTTAAATATATATTGCGGATTTTTCGCTGCTTCGTGGGTTTCTGAGGACAATGGGTCTTTTAATTTCTGGTACATGCTTCCTCAGTTGGTTTGCCCAGTTGATTTCATACAAGGTACGCTATTGGCAGATGGCTGAGAAGCTACCCAGCTTACTTTTCTCTGTCTCTCTTGCGCTGACTATCTGTGATCCTGACGTAGGGGGTGTGAGCAGGGGGGCTGTTCGCACACCTAGACGATACGGACGCTCGTCTAAAAATGCTGAAAGATTATCTTCACGTTGCTACTTTCTGTGTGCAGCTTTTAAGTATGCTGCACGGTGCTTAGCATACCTAAAAGCTCAAAGGGCACGTATTGATTTTTTTATCTCTATCTCTCTCTCTCTCTCTGCTCCTGACGGAGGGGGTGTGAGCTGCCGCCTTCAACAGCTTTGTGCCACGGTGCTTCGCATACTTACAAGCCAAACAGCCCTATTGATCTGTTTGCTCCTTTGAAGAGGAAGATATGTTTGCATTCTTTTAATTGTGAGACAGAACTGTCATCTCTGTCTTGTCATGGAGCACAGTTTAAACTTTTGAAAAAGAGACAAATGTTTGTCTGCAGTGTTTGACTAACGTTCCTGTCTCTCTACAACCTCCTGTGTTTCTGCGCAAATCTGTGACCCAAGCATGACAATATAAAAATAACCATATAAACATATGGTTTCTACTTCGCGGATTTTCTTATTTCGCGGGTGGCTCTGGAACGCAACCCCCACGATGGAGGAGGGATTACTGTATTTAATATTGAATTGCTTTGCATGTGTCTTTCCAATACAGTGCACATCACAAGCATTTGTAGTGATAAAAATACAGAATTACAAAATGCATTTGAGTGAACGGCTGACGTCAGAACTGGTCAGTCCATTTGGTGTCCTCTGAGGAGTGCCATTTATGAAAGTTAAGGGGTGTATGCTTTGGACGCCATGGGGTAGTTAAATTTATGATGGTAATGAGTGGGCGCCATTAATGAATGTGAACCAAAGGGGAAGGCCATTGAACATGATGATACGGAGTGTGTGCCTTTATGCACTGGGCACTGGCTGGGAAAGTAAGAGTGTGTGCTCCTTGGAGCTGTTTGTGCTGTTGAAGCGGTGTGGGTACTTGTGCACTAAACGGATGGCTAGTACCCTTTTCTATTATCGTGATGCAAATCAGATTTTCGTTTTTAACATTGGGTACCCAAAGGGGACATTAACATTAGGGACCTCTAGGCAACTATGCTCCATCCCCACTAACTTTAAGGTTAGTATTTGTGGTTGGGGTAGGCCAGTCTAATAATTCAGACTCCAAAAATTAAGCAACCGGGACACCTCCCCCACTGAGCCCCACACTAGAATGGGTAGGAACTGACATCCATGCTGTCCGTTTAGTACACAAGTACCGTGGTCTGTGCTTCACACACTCCCTAAGTCATCAAAGTGTGGTAATATGTGAGTTTCCCATTGGGATTAGATAGATACTTTATTATCTATCTATCTATAATCAATCAATCAATCAATCACCAACTCTCCGCTATGGACAACCTTGCCTAGGGCTCCAAATGGGCTTCAAGCAGTACTGGCTGAGGTCTTCGTTTATTACCTAGATTTCACTATGTCTTAGATCACTGGTTCCCAAACTTGGTCTTGGGGACTCCCTGTGGCTGCAGGTTTTTGTTCCAACCATCTTCTGTTTTTCATTGGACTCTTAGCCTAATTGAGTCATTATTTCTCAGTTTGTGTTTTGGAATCAATGTAGAAATTACAAACTAAGTTAAGTAGTTTGTTGTTAAAATGTAATAAGCGGTTATATGGGGATTATGTAGTGCAGGCATGTCAAAAACGCGGCCCGCCTGACAGATCCTAGTTAACACTACACTTGTACAAAATGATTACTATTGTTTGTGATTTAATCATTCTGCATCTTCGGCGTTACTTATTGACTTTTCTTTCTTCCACCTTCTGACAAAAGCACGTTTTCTCATGGCATTACGGTACTGGAAACGTCATCTGCTACTATAGTTGCAGCTGCGGCGTTGGCTCCTTGATACCCTGGGCATCACACTGCCCCCCCCACATCACGAGCCTTGACCAAAGTTAATGAGCCGCGACGTCGCAACTGAAGTGCTAGGCTGCAGCAGGCTGGGCTGCTGAGACTGGCCACTGGGCAGAACTGACCATCATGAGTAGTAATAGCTCTCATATTTTCACATTTTTTGCTCTAGTTTTATGTAATTTTGTACTAGTATTTAGTGCAGTCTAAAGCTGAAGATCTGAAGTGGACGCAAGAAGTTGGCGAGTTGTTTATTAACAAATTTTTGTGATTTTGAGTTTGTAAAATTAGTGTAGGTCAGGGGGCTTTTTGCATGTCGGCTTATTTTACAATATAAACTTTGAAGTAAACTTAGTAAAGTAAAATTAGATTTTTGGAGGATTTGTTTTGCAACTTGAATTACTGAGCAATGAATTCAGTGAGCACTTTCGTGACTTCAGTTCACACGAACAGGACTTTGCGCAGTTTACGTCACCCTACTCTTAAAACATTGAGAATGCGCCTGAGAATATCCAAATGGAGTTGATTGAACTGCAGTCCGGTTCTATTCTGAAGGCAAAATACAACAAAGTTGGTGTGCCAGGCTTGTATGCTTACCTGCCACCCTGGTATGTGCAGATCCGTAAGTTGGCATCGAGAGTACTGTCTGTGTTCGGAAGCACTTTCCTTTGTGAGCAATTGTTTTCGTTAATGAAAGCTACCAAAACCCCACATCGCTCAAGACTTACCGTCGAGCACCTTTCATCTCTCATAAAAGTTGCGTCTGCACAAGATTTCAAGCCTGATATTGACAAACTGGTTACTAACAAGAGATGCCAAGTGTCAGGACAAAAGAAATAGATCTCACACTGTAAGACTAATATAAGGACCTAGCTAAGAGGCTAAGAATCTAATTGTACGGAGATTGTATGGAAACAAATTGCTTTTCTTTAAACTTTAAGTGTTACGTTTTTTAAAGTTTTCAGTATTGGAAAGAAAGCTACAGTAACTTTGTATAATAGTATTTGTTACAGTGCAGCCCGCTGACGCACATATGGCAGTCGAAGCAGCCCACCAATGGCAGTGAGTCATTTAACAGTATTTTCAACCTCGTTTTCATTCTGCTTTTCCAGGTGTTGTGGTGTTTTTAATTTTTGATTATTTACTAATTAGCAGGTCTGACACTGAAGTCGTTGCTGCTTTCATCATTCTGGGTGTCTGCTGTGCTGGTTGTTAATGGCCACTAGTAGGGTTAAATGAAGGGAGCAAACTACACAGGAAAAGGGGAAAATAATAGGAAAATAACAGAGTTAAGCATTTATAGCTTTAGAAAAAACAAATATTTCTAAATGTTTTTTTTACATTTAAGGCATACTGTTTGTGTGTGTGTGTGTGTGTGTGCTTTTCTGAATGTAGAATGAGAGAAGAGTAAAAAAATACCAGCTAATTTTAAATGAGATTCGTTATCATCAATTACTATGTAACAAATTTTTCTTATTTTGTTCCTGGGTACAAAGTGTGTTTTCCTAACCCGTTATGCCTAAAAAAAATAGAAAATAGCTGTTATTCCACAAAAACTTTGCTTTTGTGATCAGGACAATGATATTTTGAAATTTGTCTGTTTTCGAGAAAATTCTCGATTCGCATTCAATACTGAGTAGTCTTCTAGAATATTCTTGAACTGTTAGAATTGTCCGGAAGTTTCTAGAATTTTCCAGAATTATCTAGAACTTTCAAGAAACTTTTAGAGCTTTCTAGAATGTTCTTGGACTGTCCAATAACAGTCATACAAGTATAGAAGCACAGGTGACTCGAACCAACAATTCGGTTTATTTTTTTGATTTGATTTAGATGGCATCAAGTGGTTGCTTGCACCCAGCAGATGCATTTTGCTATGTCTGTGGACAATTTATAAAGACGAGAGCGAGAAAGTATTCCGTGAAATCATGTCGTAAGATGTGCGAGACCTACAAGGCATACATCGGCATGCCTGTCGGGGATCAAGACAAGCCCTGGGCACCTCATTTCACATGCGAATATTGCAAGAAAACTCTTGAAAGTTGGTACAGGGGAGAAAAGAGAGCCATGAAGTTTGCTATCCCATGAATTTGGCGGCAACCGACTGACCACTCAAGCAACTTCTACTTCTTCATGGTGGATCCTACCAAACGTCGCACTGGCAAGAATGCGCCTCAAATCGTTTATCCAGACATTCCTTCTTCCATTGCCCCAGTACCACACTGCTCCGAGCTGCCCGTTCCCATTCCTCCGAAGAGGGATCGGCCATCTTCAGGAGACAGCAGCAAGTCAGACAGCGAGGAAGATATTGCAGATATCCTTGACGCTCATCTTGACAAATTCAAGGAGAACATGGGAGCTTACTCAGAGGAGCAAGGCGAGTGCTTTCATCAGGATATAATGGACTTTGAACGTCGTTACCAAGGACAGTATAACGAAAACATGATGGGGGACTACATTTGGGGGCTTCTTCGAGAAAGCGATTTGCAGTACAGTTGCAAATCTAGAACACCTACTCATTTCTGAACCTTTTTGAGTGGTTTTGACTGTCTTTGTCTATTTACCATGCAAGTGTTGTTCTTTATCAGACCGCATGAATGAAAAGAGAAAAATTCCCTTGTTTTGTCACTATAAATATAAAATTTTCTGGGCTGTGGTCATAAAATCAAAGTTTGTGCTGAATGTAGTCTTTTTTCCATAGGCTTTAGACATAAGCAGTTGAAATATAACTCTTGGAAGCCAGGAACAAAAATTGTGTTACATAGTGTCACCGATTTGTGAATCAGGTTGTAGCAAAAACCTGCAGCCACAGTGGATCCCCAGGACCGAGTTTGGGAACCCCTGTCTTAGATGGGTAGCATGGGATACTTTGGTTAGTCTTAACTAGATTGCTTGCAGATTGGCCGTATGGGAAGAGTAGGTGAGTGAACTCTTGTTGTCTAGTTCTGGGTTGTGACAGGGTCCATCGACACTGAGCACAGACTTCACTCACAAAAAGTAATTGGCATGGGGTTCAAATGTAATAACTGTGGGTCGGCTGGGCTATAGCCCTCATCCCTGTGTAGACGTGCCGCTCTCCTGAAGGGGCGCAATTACATAAAATGTTTTGCTAGTGATAATGCACTCGCCTGTGTCACCAGCAATGAATTTCGCTTCATGCTTTACTCCCTTTAGTGTAGTGTAGTTCATGTTAGACTCACAAAAACACCTTGTGTAATGAGAAAAGGAAAAGAGCTGTCATGTGGTAATCTGGAGTGCACTGAAACACCTCAGTCTGTTATTTTCTTAAGGTTCAATTTCTTGAATGAGCAAAAAGGCAGCTATTGCTGTTGGAATCATTTCCTTTTGATTTTTTTTTTTTTTTGTCAGGTTTCCCATGACCTAATGAAAACTTTGAAAAGCTGCCTGAGCAATATATGAATTTCCATATATAGCTTGCATTTTTAAGCACCTTTAAAAAGAATTAACCTACTATGGGTTTTTTTTTTTTATATATATATAAACATTTGATTTCTTTTCCATTTCCAAATCCATTTTTCTTTTAATAGCTGACTCTTGGCGCAGCAGCACACTGGTTAGCAACATTGCTTCACAGCCACAACTGGGTCATAATAAGTTAGAATTTTGACATCTTGCCGCCTTTCCCTTTTCAGCAGCGGTTATGTGCACACAATCCCTCATGCTGATTCCTGGACTTTTTTGTTTGTACTCATTTGTAAAATTAAACGAGGTGAAATCATAACCTGAGCTGGAGCAGAAAACCACACATCCATTTTCTGAAGCTGCTTAGTCCATTACAGAGCTATGGCTTGGAGAGCTGGAGCCCTGGCATCAGCTAGCTGTGGATGGGATGATATTCAAATATACAGCATAATGTGCCTTCAGAAAATACTCCAATCCCTTCACTTTTTTTTCTACACTTTATGATGTTGCAGCCTTGTGTTAAAATCATTTTATGTTTCATTTTTCTCTCCATCAGGCAACACTCAATACCCCAGAATGACAAAGTGAAAACGGGATTTTTAGATATCTTTGCAAATTTTATTAAAAATAAAAAAACTGAAAGCTCGTAATGAACGCAGGAATTCGGACCCTTTCCTCGCTACTTCATTGTCGGAGATTTCAGCCGGGAGTCGTCTTGGGTTTGAAGCGACAAGTTTCACTCCACCCATATTTGGAGATTTTCTGCCATTCTTGTCTGTAGATCCTCTCAAGCTCTGTCAGGTTGGGATGGAAACTGTTGGTGGGCAATTATTTTTAAGTCTCTTCCAGAGATGTTCAAGTCAGGACACTGGCTGGGGCACTCAAGGACATTCACATGGTTGTCCCTAAGCCTCTCCCATCCTGTAGGATGGTGGACCTTCAGCCCAGAGCGTTCTAGAGTAGGTTCTCTCCGCGCTTTTCTCCTTTCGGCGTTCTCTCGACCCTGACTTGTCTCCCCAAACCCTGATGTTGCCACCACTATGCTTTACTGTTAGTTGGGTGTTGTGCAGGTGATGAGGGGTTCCTTGCTTCCCAAACCCCCCAAGGGCATGACACTCGGACCTGAGGCCAAACAGTTCAACCTTGATTTCATCAGACCTGGGAATCTTTCTCACAGTCTGAAAGTCCTTTTTAGGTGTCTTTTTGCAAACACAAAGTGGGCTTTCATGTGTCTTTGACTAAGGAAAGTCTTCTCTGCCATAACACCCAGACTGGTAGAGTGTTGCAGTGAATGGTTGTCCTTCTGGAAGTTTCTCCCATCTTCACATGTTTTCTGGTTCTTGGTTACTTATCTTCACAAAGCCCTTCTCCCCTGGTTGCTCAGTTTGGATGAGTGGCCAGCTCTAGGAAGTGTTATGGTTTTTACAAATCTCCATTTAGAAAATTATGGAGGCCACTGTGCATTTGGGAACGTTCCATGCTGCAAGAATTCCATTCCTAATCGGGTCTAATCAATTGAATAAACCACAGGTGAACTCCACACAAGGTGCAGAAGCATCTCGGTGATGATCAACAGTATGGGATGCACCTGTGCCAGAACATCATAGCAGCAGGTCCTGAATACTATGAATGAATGCTTTTATTTGACAAATTAGTGCAACAAAAGTCCAGGAATTGGAGTATTTGTGCCAAAATTAAATGCAGTCCAACGTGTTATAACAAGTTATAGCTCTTAAATTGAAAACAACAATTCTACTTCTCTATTTCCTCTCAGCATAAAGTCTTTTGTTCATTTTCTTTTTCTCTTTCCCCATCGTTCCACACTTGGTTTGTGTGTTTCTCTAACACAGCAGGAGTAATGGGACACTGTAACCCCGAACAACTGAAATGCACAGACTGCAGGAAATTGTTGGCGGTTTTTAGGAAGAAAGCCTGTGGGCGGTAGGTTTCGCCGTTCTTCTCTACAAATGTTTAAATGAGTTGTTTCTAGACATGTGCTCTTCTCTTGAAGTTAATAGGTAAGCTGATTTTTGCTTTCTATTAAATAAAGAGCTGTGTTTTTAATTCTTGTTTATTCGGAAACTGGAAGATGGTGACGTGTTGCATGTGGGTCAGACATGTAGGTGTACGGGTGTCTGCTGGAGGATGTGGACCTCTCTGACGTAATGGCCACTATGTTTTAAAAGGAACAGTTCTCCTGCTATTTTCTTGTTGCCTGCTTAAGAAAAATGAAGAATAAAAAAGGTAAAAGCCACCACTCTGTTTTTACTTCTCAAGCGTTATACTAGATTGAGTAGGTTAAGGTTGTTTTATTTTTGTTTGAGAAAACCTCGAGATCCTTCGGATAGTAGTCTCTGCAGATTTCTCTGTCTTAGCTGACCTCGTTCTCAGTGATGGAGGCTGAAGATTTTTTTTTTGTTTTCCTTTGGCCACCCACAAAACACTATGCAAAGTGTGTCTAGTCTCCTTGGAGCCATTTGCTTTACGTGTCCTTGAGCTGGCTGCGCCATTGTTTTTTATCTTTGTTATGTCTGATTTTCTCCTCCGCTCAGTGGAGACCATGATCTTTTTTTGTATCTTATCCGTCTGTGTGTGGGAGCAGATGTTGAATGTGGCCCAACAACAGTCCCCTCTTCCCCCTTTTCCTTGACCATCAGTGAGCTTGGCACTCAGCACTGGCTTCTAGTTCTTGTAATTTGTTTCATCCTCCCATTTGACTAGTTACAAGTCGACCCATTTTGTCTCTTTTACACAATTTCCAATATGCACTTCTTCATGGTTCTCTTGGCTCGAAATACCCCGCTGTCCATTTGCACTGTCTGATGTCATCTTTGATCCTGATGTCACTGATGAAATGGTATGGCTTGCAAGTTCCTCTATAAAGTATGCCCCTCTGTGGTCCACTGAACCTCCATTGTGCATACGGCATAAAAATGTGGTCCAGTATGACCACAATGTTCAGTGTTATCCATCCATCCATTTTCCAACCCGCTGAATCTGAACACAGGGTCACGGGGGGGTCTGCTGGAGCCAATCCCAGCCAACACGGGGCAGGAACCAATCCCGGGCCGGGTGCCAACCCACCGCAGGACACACACAAACACACCCACACACCAAGCACACACTAGGGCCAATTTAGAATCGTCAATCCACCTAACCTGCATGGACTGTGGGAGGAAACCCACGCAGACATGGGGAGAACATGCAAACTCCACACAGGGAGGACCCAGGAAGCGAACCTCAGGTCTCCTAGCTGCGAGGCAGCAGCGCTACCACTGCGCCACTGTACCGCCCTGTTCAGTGTTATGAAAAAGCTAATACAATGAAATGTTTTGTTCTTTTTTTAACATATGTGGACATATTGAGATTTAACCTTCATTTATACAGTATCTATAGATAAAGGTGACTTAAATGTGGCATGATGTGACTAGAAAAAATGTAAAAATTAAAATCCAGCAGAGCAATTATAATCCAAGAGAAAAAGCAGTCTTAAACAGATGAGGTTTAAGTTTAGATTTGAAAAGTAAGAATGAATCAATATTTCTAAACTCGGATGATAATGAGTTCCAAAGCTGGGGAGCAGAGCAACTGAATGCTCTGCTCCCCAGGGTGGTAAAATGGGCGAAGGGGACAGTCAAGTGGATGGAGGAAGAGGATCTAAGGGTACGGGAGGGAATGGAAACATGGAGGAGGTCGGACAGATATGGAGGGGCAAGGCTGTGGAAAGTCTTAAATGTTAACAGGAGAATTTTGAATTGAATGCGGAACGTAACCGGAAGCCAGTACAGCTGCTGGTGAGTAGAGAGGGTTGTAGTAATGATGCGGGCAGCTGAATTCTGGACCAGTTGAAGCTTATAAAGAGATTTGTGAGTTAGACCAAAGAAAAGGGAATTGCAATCATCCAAACGAGAGGCAACAAGGTTATGAACAAGGATAGCAGTGGTATGGGTGAGGAATACGATTGTTACGCAGGTGGAAATATGCAGACCAGGAGCTGTTATTGATGTGGGACTGAAAGGACAGAGTATGTCAAGGGTGACACCGAGTCTCTTGACCTGTGGGGAAGGGGAAACAGGAATTATCGATAACAAATGAAAAATGATCAGTTTTGGATAATGTGGATTTTGTACCAATGAACATGTTTGTTTTTTTTAAAAACAAAAAACCCACACACATTTTGGGGGTGCACTTACTTTTTCACACGATACAGATTTGTGTTTATAGTTCAGTAAGTGGCTTATAGTGTTTACAGGAATGAAAAATTGAACTTGCAGCAAGGCTTTACGATAACGAGTGGCGTACAAAAGAGCGGCCAACAGCAGCAGGGGCCGACTGCGGCGCTCCCCCCACAACCACCATCCCCACCCCCGATTTATTTCTGCTTCGTGTTGCGTGTCCTGATCTGCCCTCAGGTACATCTGTCTCCCATATGGCGAGTTTGTTTCATTTCGTTGTTTCTGGGTTGAGTGTAAATCGAGTTCCCCAAGGTACTTTTTGTGAAACTTTAAGCAATGTCAATTAATCATAGCTGGCAGACGAAGTTTGCTAAAGCCAAACTGGACAGTGTTTATGATGATATTAATGTATTACACGTTTTTGTTCATGTTCCTGACTTTTGAAGCAAAAATGACATGAAATTGAATAATGTGAGCATGAATGCGAAATAAAATGAGAATAATAGGAACAAGAGCAGCCCCCTCAACACTTCAGGAGACTGAAGGTTGAAGTCTTGGCTTCGGCACTCTGGGTGTAAGAATTTGTTTGTTTTCTTTCTGTCTAGCTGGAGTTCAACCACAATGACATACGAGTGGGTGGAGTCTGTGATTTTTAAATTGTGGGGGTCTGTGTTTTGAAGGTGCCCTGAAGATATTTTGGTGGTTTTGTGACGGTGCGGGCCAGCTCCTTGCTCCCACTTCTGCTTTGGGAGCCTCTTGAACCTGATGAGCTTGGCAGATGAGGACATGCAAAGCAAGGGGAAGGTGTAAAGGTGCTCAGTGCTTTTATTAAAAATCATTCAAAAGTCAAAAGTGCTCAGTGGGTGCTCCAGAAATCTTTTTATTATTTCGCCTTATATAATTTCTTGTATTTGGAATACCCCTTGGGGTCAGAGCTCAGGGTCAGCCATTGTACAGCGCCCCTGGAGCAATTACAGGTTAAGGGTCTTGCTCAAGGGCCCAGCAGAGCAGGGTCTCTTTTGGCAGTGACGGGGATTTGAATCGGCAACCTTCTGGATACCAGCACAGATCCTTAACCTCAGAGCCACCACTCCGCCCTTAATCAAGTAAATAATCCATGAGATTAATAAAAAAGACTTGATGAGACTGAAACGTCACAGCGGGTCATTGTTACTTCCAGATTTAGACAAGTCCAACACAACTCTGCCAGCTGAATGAGCGAAGAGGGAGACACTAACAGCCGTGGTCCCCTCCTTCTGACCCCTGTCTTAGCCGCCCCGAGCAGCATCAGCCAAACCACTTGGGGTTGGTTGGCCTCCCATTTCCTTCATGCTCCTGCAGTCTTCCCTCGGATCCACCTTGATTGCCCGCTGATTATCCTTCAGGAGTGGGTACATATGCCCCTAGAGCGCCAAACCTTTGCTCCTACGCAGCGCATACGACCAGGTTGCCTTTCGGCTGGCTTTCTGGACCTACTCCTCACCGGCTGCTGTTTTCACGGCTGTTCTGCTCTTCATTCTGTCTCCTCCTGTTTTCTCACTTGTGCTCCAAGTTTATAGGCTAGGGGAGCGGCTGCAGGTGTGATCGCCTGATGCTCACTCCGTGTTGATAACGAGACAATTGGACCCTCCGCTCGTGCTGGCAAGGCAATGCACAGTTGACTGACCAACCCGGAGACGAGCCGTCTTCACAGACAATCGCTCGCACCTGCTATACTCCCCAGCATGAGCGCCCCCAATTATTTATTTAAAATACTCCAGCCAGCTGCAGACCTCACTTTACTACGGGTCTATCTATTGGTAATTTGGCTGCCCCCTATGCCCCTGAATTGAAGAAAGTGGATACAGACAGCAGAAGAATGGATGAGTATATGGTGCCTTGAAAGGAAATTCATACAGTGCATCCAGAAAGTATTCACAGCGCATCACTTTTTCCACATTTTGTTATGTTACAGCCTTATTCCAAAATGGATTAAATTAATTTTTTTCCTCTGAATTCTGCACACAACACCCCATAATGACAACGTGAAAAAAGTTTACTTGAGGTTTTTGCAAATTTATTAAAAATAAAAAAAAACTGAGAAATCCTATGTCCATAAGTATTCACAGCCTTTCCTCAATACTTTGTCGATGCACCTTTGGCAGCAATTACAGCCTCAAGTCTTTTTGAATATGATGCCACAAGCTTGGCACACCTATCCTTGGCCAGTTTCGCCCATTCCTCTTTGCAGCACCTCTCAAGCTCCATCAGGTTGGATGGGAAGCGTCGGTGCACAGCCATTTTAAGATCTCTCCAGAGATGTTCAATCGGATTCAAGTCTGGGCTCTGGCTGGGCCACTCAAGGACATTCACAGAGTTGTCCTGAAGCCACTCCATTGATATCTTGGCTGTGTGCTTAGGGTCGTTGTCCTGCTGAAAGATGAACCGTCGCCCCAGTCTGAGGTCAAGAGCGCTCTGGTTTTCATCCAGGATGTCTCTGTACATTGCTGCAGTCATCT
The DNA here is from genome assembly GCF_900747795.2 of Erpetoichthys calabaricus. Taxonomy (NCBI): domain Eukaryota; kingdom Metazoa; phylum Chordata; class Cladistia; order Polypteriformes; family Polypteridae; genus Erpetoichthys; species Erpetoichthys calabaricus. Next base: position 12,594,556 of record NC_041410.2, on the reverse strand, counting down.
TTCCCTTTATCCTGACTAGTCTCCCAGTTCCTGCCGCTGAAAAACATCCCCACAGCATGATGCTGCCACCACCATGCTTCACTGTAGGGATGGTGTTGGCCTGGTGATGAGCGGTGCCTGGTTTCCTCCAAACGTGACGCCTGGCATTCACACCAAAGAGTTCAATCTTTGTCTCATCAGACCAGAGAATTTTCTTTCTCATGGTCTGAGAGTCCTTCAGGTGCCTTTTGGCAAACTCCAGGCGGGCTGCCATGTGCCTTTTACTAAGGAGTGGCTTCCGTCTGGCCACTCTACCATACAGGCCTGATTGGTGGATTGCTGCAGAGATGGTTGTCCTTCTGGAAGGTTCTCCTCTCTCCACAGAGGACCTCTGGAGCTCTGACAGAGTGACCATTGGGTTCTTGGTCACCTCCCTGACTAAGGCCCTTCTCCCCCGAATGCTAAGTTTAGATGGCCGGCCAGCTCTAGGAAGAGTCCTGGTGGTTTCGAACTTTTCCACTTACGGATGATGGAGGCCACTGTGCTCATTGGGACCTTCAAAGCAGCAGAAATTTTTCTGTAAACTTCCCCAGATTTGTGCCTCGAGACAATCCTGTCTCGGAGGTCTACAGACCATTCCTTTGACTTCATGCTTGGTTTGTGCTCTGACATGAACTGTCAACTGTGGGACCTTATATAGTCAGGTGTGTGCCTTTCCAAATCATGTCCAGTCAACTGAATTTACCACAGGTGGACTCCAATGAAGCTGCAGAAACATCTCAAGGTTGATCAGGGGAAACAGGATGCACCTGAGCTCAATTTTGAGCTTCATGGCAAAGGCTGTGAATACTTATGTACATGTGCTTTCTCAATTTTTTTATTTTTAATAAATTTGCAAAAATCTCAAGTAAACTTTTTTCACGTTGTCATTATGGGGTGTTGTGTGTAGAATTCTGATGAATAAAATGAATTTAATCCATTTTGGAATAAGGCTGTAACATAACAAAATGTGGAAAAAGTGATGAGCTGTGAATACTTTCCGGATGCACTGTATATCCCAACTGTCATACCAGTCTCAGAAAATTAAATAATGATAAAGGCAGCATATGTTTTGATATCTTACATTTTTTTAAGAGATACTAACGGCCTCCCTAAAGGGATCTGTCCATTAAATAATCGTTAACTTATGGGCAGTTGACAATTGCGGGGAGATTAAAACAAAAAAACTGCTCAGCAGAGTCCCTGGAGAAGATAAACCACTGGTAGGGGATCCACAGTTCGTATTGCTGGTTCACAGCTCAAGTCACTGGGGGGTTAAAAAGCCTGTCAGGGTGAGATTTGCATGTCCACACCGGCCTTCTCCATCTTTGTGCTGCATCACAGTGATGTCTGTTAATTTAAATCTCTAAACTGGCCTCCTGCATGTGAACATGAGTGCTAGCCATCGGACTTGTGGCCCTCGAGGGTTTCCTCTAGCCTTGCACTTGATGCTGCCAGTGCAGACTCTTCCCCCTAAATTGAAATATTAAGATTTGGAAAATGACCACATGAATGACATTGGCATAGTGTTGGCACACGTATACCCTGTGACGAACTGGTATCTCCTCTCAGGTTGTCTTATGATGTAATGGGAAAATCCAGTTCAGAAAAGGGACAGGTGAACAAACGCCGTTAGAGATGATTTCATAGAAGATTTGACCAAATACGGACATCTCTGAAATGGAGGAGGAAACCAGCAGTCCAGACGAAAAACCCATCCAGACACAAGAAAAATGTGCAGAATTAACAGACAGTAGCCATAATGCCTCCCTGGGACTGGTCTCTTATCTTTAGCCAAGTCACAAGTTTTCTTTTTTTGTAGTTCTAGTGTGTGTTTGAATGGTGGTTGTGGTGTTTGTGTTATTTATGGAACTTCTGAGAAAAGCTAAATTTCCTACTTGGGACAAATAAAGTTCTATCTATTATATAGTGCCGTTAAGGTCTATCTATCTATGATATAGTGTCTTAAGTGTCTATCTACTTGTATTCTATCTATTATTATATAACGCCTTTCACATATATAGTGCCCTTTTTGTCTATGTATCTGTTACATTAGGGGTGTCCATCTCTGGTCCTGGTGGTCTGCAGTGGCTGCAGGTTTTCATTCTAACCCTTTACTTAATCGGTGACCAGTTTTCACTGCTAATTAACTCCTTTTACATTCATTTTAATAGCCCTGTTTTTAAGGACTCGGTCCTCCTGAATTGATTCGTTTCTTCATGAAATGGCCGCCAAACAGAAATGAGTTGTGAAACGAGCCGACAGATGACCAGCTAAATTGGAACATCAAACTTCAAACCAGTTTCTTAATGAGAAACCAATTCAAAGTCGTTCTTGAATATCGTGACTTGTTGCCTCTCTCATTCTGCCACAGTAGACTGTTGATTTTCTGTTTTTTCTAAGACCACTGTCAAGATGTTTTGGTGACCTGAGCAGACCAACAAGACTGAGACCTTCACCTTTCTTTATTTTCAGGTGAACTGGTCACTTGTTTTGTGTCTTATTATTGTTTGGCTGCTCATTAAGGAAAATGAAACAACTAAGGGGTCTGAGTCACGTCAATCAAAACAAAGGCAAAACAAGTTAATCGCCAGCAAAAACAGCTCACTAGTTAAGAAGATGGTTAGAATGAAAACCTGCGGCCCACCAGGACCGGAGCTGGACACCCCTCTGTTATATAGTGCCTTTCACATCTATCATATAGCACAGTGCAGTGACTTATCTATTATGTAGTGATGTTGTCTGCCTATCTATGTAATAGTGCCTTGAATGTCTTATCTGTCTACTATATCATGTCTTTCTCATCTATCTGTTATATAGTGCCTTTCACATCTCGTATTTAGTGATTTTGTTTATCATATAGTGCCTTTCATATCTATCTGTGATATCCTTGTTCCCCATGCACAAAAAAAACTAAAACCCTAAAAAAAAAACTTACAGTAAATTTTGTATTTCACTTTTGTGAAATTGCCTACAAAATTAATTTCCACAAAACTGTAAGCAAATCAAATCTTTCTTGTTTCACTCACTAATATCTTCTGTACATTGCCTGAATGAGAAAAGTATTGCACTCGTACATCCAAAAGAGAATGGTGCCACACTGCCCCCAAAAGCATGCCACACTGTGAACATGGCATGCTGCAAAGAAGTCGCCCCATAAGTCAAAAAAAATATTGAACTAGTGTACCTTATACAGGTATGGAGGGGTAGCTGTGTACAGGTGAACATCACACAGTTTGTGCTTCCCTGGCAGTTTCACTAATCAATAACAATTCTGTGTACCTGAGCTGCAGGACAGGTACTGTTAAAACAGTGCAGTTATCTGCATTACGTCGTTCTACCATCCAATCAATACTCCAAGATGTCCAATTTTGCCAAAGCTGTTCACAGCAGGTCTAGATGACATTTTCAAAGAACTTGGTTGGAAAGACAGAGGCACCAACATCAATGACTTCAGTTTGCTGATGACATTGTGATCACCACTCAGAGAGTCGAGGATGCCAAATGGGTTCTACATGATCTTGATGGAGCTAGTAAAGACTGGCGATCAATAGAAATAAACCCTTTCTTCTCATAGAGAGAGATAAGACCAGAGGCTGACGTGATTAAAGACATTAGTTCATGCATCTGCCTCCACACACACAATCTACAGAGATATATAGTGACGAAGAACTGCAGCGTGGCTTATGCATTAAGCTAATCTTACAAAAACACCAAGTCAGCAGTCCACACGTTCAATGCTATTGTTTTACTGTTGACAATATGCAGCTGCAAAATATGGAGTCCATGCAACATGGATACAGAGAAGGTTCCAGTCACACTGCAATAAAAGCGTGGGCGCTTTTCATCAATCAAGATTCAAAAAACACTTCTTAAAATCTTAGCAAACGCGCCAAAGTTGTTTTTTATATATATATATATATATATATACAGGGTAGGATTCAAAAGTAATGAGCCTTTGTTCAAAAAGACAAATTTATTGAGCAAATCGGTACAAGTAATTAATAGTCTTCAAAATAGGCACCTCCTGCATCAATACACTATTGTAGGCGGCTTTTCCATGACTCAAAGGCATCCACGTAGGCCTGTTCCTTGATGGCTTGGATGTCCTCGATTGAGTCGAAGCGTTTTCCTTTCAGCGCTGATTTTAAGCGCGGAAACAAGAAGAAGTCAGAAGGCAACACGTCCGGACTGTAGGGAGGCTGGGGGACCACCGGAACGTTCACCCGGGCCAGGTAGGCGCTCACGATGAAGGCGGTGTGGCTGGGCGCGTTATCGTGGTGAAGCTTCCAGCTGTCCTTGATGTCCCTTCGCTTGCGCGCGACGCTTCTTTTCAGCCTTTTTAGGACTTCCAAGTAGTAAGCAGCATTCACGGTCTGTCCTTGCGGGACAAACTCGTAGTGGATGATCCCCTTCACTCCGAAGAAGGCAATGAGCATGGTCTTCGTCTTCAACGGGTACTGTTGGTCTAACGAACTTTCCATTCCGCCGTGTAACACACTACCGCACAGGGGTTCCCGTCAAGGCCGAGCGGTAGGAGCTCCATTGCGTTGTGAAGCCAACACCCACCGTCGCCGTCGCTGGCAAGTGGGGCACGCGGCGAGGTACGTTCACGTCAGAACAAAATGAGGCTCATTACTTTTGAATCCTACCCTGTATATATTATTTTCAACTTTGTAGTCTTGGGTTTGTTTTAGTATAATTTTCTAATTAATATTTTAACACTTCCTTTAATATTTCTATCCGTTACTAGCGCCATCTCTTGAACTATTCTTCATATGAAAATTTCATTTCTTAATTAACATGGATTAATTGATTTATTAGTGAAACTGATTATTGATTCATGTATTGTTATCAGAAGTGAGTAAGTGTGCAAAATTTCAAGTCATTTGGACAACAGGAAGTGGTTTAAATATCGATTTACAAGATTTGTACCAGACAACCAACAGGTGAAGTTAATATAAAGCGTGGTAATAAATAATAAAAAATATCTGCATTAAGGAGATGGCCTGCAATGCCTATGACGTACGTCAGGCAAGGCTAACAACGTCAGTCACAAAACGCCCTTTGAGTCCGGTCACCCTCACACAACCCTAATCCTAACTGTAGTGTAACTTGGGTGCGCGATGAGCGTCACATAATGTTGCCGTGTTATGTGACTGACCTCATAGGTACTGCGGCCCGTAATTACACTCTGTTGGCACGAAATGTGAACAAGTATCATACTTTAAATATCATGCACACTGCACTTTGACATTCTTTGATATTCTTCTGCTGTATTATCTATATCTAATATTTGTTTATTATATTACACAGATGTGATGTTTGCTCTGAGGGTGTTGATGGAGAAGTATAGAGAAGGTCAGAAGGAGTTGCATTGCATCTTTGTGGACTTGGAGAAAGCATATGACAGGGTGAGGAGAGAGGAGCTGTGGTATTGTATGAGGAAGTCTGGAGTGGCAGAGAAGTAGGTAAGAGTTGTACAGGATATGTACGAGGGAAGTGCGACCGTGGTGAGGTCTATGGTAGGAGTGACGGAGGTGGGATTACATCAGGGATGGCTCTGAGCCCTTTCTTATTTGCAATGGTGATGGACAGGTTGACAGACGAGATTAGACAGGAGTCCCTGTGGACTGTGGTGTTTGCTGATGACATTGTGATCTGTAGTGATAGTAGGGAGCAGGTTGAGGAGACCCTGGAGAGGTGGAGATCTGCTCTAGATAGGATAGGAATGAAGGTCAGTAGGAACAAGACAGAATACATGTGTGTAAATGAGAGGACGGTCAGAGGAATGGTGAGGATGGAGGGAGTAGAGTTGGTGAAGGTGGAGGAGTTTAAATACTTGGGATCAACAGTACAGAGTAATGGGGATTGTGGAAGAGAAGTGAAAAAGAGATTGAAGGCAGGGTGGAGAAGAGTGTCAGGAGTGATTTGTGGCAGACGGATATCAGCAAGACTGAAAGGGAAGGTAGTGAGACCAGCTATGTTTTATGGGCCGGAGATGGTGGCACTGACCAGAAAGCAGGAGACAGAGCTGGAGGTGGCAGAGTTAAAGATGCTAAGATTTGCATTGGGTGTGATGAGGACGGACAGGATTAGAAATGAGGACATTAGAGGGTCAGCTCAAGTTGGACGGTTGGGAGACAAAGTCAGAGAGGCGAGATTGCGTTGGTTTGCACATGTGCAGAGGAGAGATGCTGGGTATAATGAGAGAAGGGTGCTAAGGATAGAGCTGCCAGGTAAGAGGAGAAGAGGAAGGCCTAAGAGGAGGTTTATGAATGTGGTGAGAGAGGACATGCAGGTGATGGGGGTAACAGAGCAAGATGATGGGGACAGAAAGATATGGAAGAAGATGATCCGCTGTGGCAACCCCTAACGGGAGCAGCCGAAAAAAAAGATGTTACATATTTATTGACTATATTTATGTATCTGTATTGCATAATACCATACATTGCATCAATCTTGTCTTTACACAATGTCTTGCCTTGTTTCTGTTTTAATTTAAATTTTTTATTTGCACTTCATGTTGTTACATTGTGGACCCTGAGCTTCGCAATGTCGTCTATCTGTATACTTGTATATGGTTGAGATGACAATAAAGTTCACTTTGACTTTGACTGTGGGAGGAAGCAAACTCCACACTACACCTCCTTTTAATCCAAGTTTGTGTTTATTTTGTTTTTATGACATTTAAACCAACATGAAAAAAATATTGCCGATATGCAGATGATTTTTCTTTTTTTTGCTTTCTTACTTTTTTTTTTTTTTTTTTTGAATCAGCCTTTGATTTGACTGCACTGAACGCATCCATCAGATTTTCCGAGAACAGTTGTGGGCCTCAAAGCAGGCCTCAGTGCACAGTTTGTAGAACAGAGATATTACATTATCACTATGGTGGACACAATTAAGAAAAAAAAAAAGAAGTCGCTGATCCCTAGAAGCACCATTACATAACCCGTTACGTACAGGGTTACAATAGAAACAATTACAAAAAGAAAAATAATTTTTGACTGCTTCCATGATTAAGAAAGTAACATGATTACAGTATAGACACACTTAATTTACATGTATTTATTATAGGCATAACTGAAAGAAGCTATTGAGCTAACTTGGGTTGGTTGCAAAAAGAAGAAACTGAAATATTATTTGGACTGAATAGAGATTGCATTTCCGCTACCAAGTTTGTAAAATATTACAGTGCATTTGTAAATCAAGGATCTCTTGTAACTAGCACCAAGGAATATAATAAATTGCTGATCTAGTGAGTTGAAACAAAAAAATCAGGATAACATCAGACCGTCCTTCTTGTCCGAGCAATGAACTGGTGAAAGGCCACAGCATTGGTGCCTTACCCACATACAAAACGAAAACAAAACAAAAAAACGCGTCCCCAGGTAGTGTTTCTAAGATTCGACATATCATCATACGGCTGTGGGCGTATTCAAGAATTACAAAGCCTGAGTAAAGTGGTCGATGTTCTTTGGTTGGCGTTTGCGTTTTGTACCTATTCCCGCTGTCTCTTCTCCATCGATGGTGGGGCTTTTTGGCGCATCAACATAATGACATTTGTATCCATGATATGTAGAATCTGCTTGGAAGTTCGTTAATAGAATAGTTCGTCCACTTTGGTTGGTTGTGTTTTTGGTTTTCTTTTCTTTGGCATAAGCAATCATTTGTTTCCTTTTAATTTGAATTTTGTCACCTGCACAGTTAATGAAGAACAATGAGTATTTTCATTTTCAGGTTTTCGCCAAGCTCACCGCTGAGGTAGTCTTTGTCGTGTTTGCTTTCCAGGAGCTCCAGTTCCTTCTTTTTATACAGTGAGGAACTGCTGATTTGTAAGGAGTAGGCTCCAGCCTGAGGTTTCTTCTTGGTCAGGTGCAGATAACTGATTCCCTCCTTCTGATTGATTTTAAAGAAGCCATCGTCATTACCGCTCTCGATCGAGTATCGCACGTGGTTGGTCATCGTGGTGAGGGCGGGTACAAACTCCAAAATGTGCTCCTTCTTTCTCAAGTCGCTGATGGTGAAGTTAAACACAAGCTGGTCGTCGATGTCCAGGCTTGCCATGCTGACCGGGCTGTGCTCCTCCTGAAAGTGAGGAGACACAATGGGGTGAGACCAGCAGTGAGAGACAGGCCCCCAAAATACTGTGCTTCATAATGCTGGACTTTAAAGGTTGGCTCCTTTCTCACCTTTGCATTTGTGTATTATAAAAATCTTAGGAAACTATTGTTTATCTGAGAGTGTCCAACAAATGAATAAACGGCTAATAATAATAACAATGATTATTTAATTATAATGAATAAATGCAGCAAACATATTTTTAATAATAAGTACTTAATAATAACAGCATTAACTAACTAATTAATAAATTGCAACTAATTAACAAATAACTGGAAATGTTCAATATTTTCAACTGATTGGGTTTGTGTTATTATATTTTCTTATAAAAACAGTATTTTTTTTCTAACAATTAATAATAACCATAATAATAAAGCAAATTAGTAATACTCCCTAACACTTTACATACACTGTATGTTTGGCTCCTTTTCCTCCCTTTGGTTTGAGCGTTATAAAAAGAACATTATTCTCAGTAAAAAAAATTGTTAATAATAATAAAAATAATAATACATTAAATGAAATGGAAATGCTCAATAACGCTTTATGTAAAAATAGCTCCTGTTACCTAGGTCTATGTATTATAAAATCATAGAAAATAGTATTTTTTCTAATAATGTCTAACAAATTAATAAACAATTACTATATTAATTAATACATTAGAACTAATAAATAAAGCAAAGTAGAAATGCTTTGGTCCTATTACCTCTTTGACTATGTGTGTTATAAAAATGTTTTTTATAATGTCTGACAGATTAATAAACAATAATAATAATAATTTGATTATAATTTTATTAAGAAGGTAACTTGGAAATGCTCCATAACAATCAACATAACAGCTGTGCTTCTTTCACTCCTTTAAGTTTGCGTATAATAAAAAAAAAAATATATATATATATATATATATATATAAAATTACTGATAATAACTGTATTAAATAACAAACTTTAAATAATACATAAACCAAACTGGAAATGTTCAATTACATTTTACATAAAACAAATGCTGTTTTTAACCACTTGTGTATTATATTTTCTTAGAAAACAGTATTTTTTTGTTTCTATTAATAATAATAATTATAATAATAATAAAAAAATATGCAAACTGTAAATGCTGAAAAGAAGCTTTACTCCTTTTATCTTCTTGGGTTTGTGTAATATACAAACCTTAGAGAACTATTTTTTTCTGACAATGATTTTCTGTTATTATTATTACTAATATTACTACTACGATTATTACTATTATAATAATAATAAAGTAAACTGGAAATGCTCCCCCACACTTTACAGATGGTATATGTTTTGCTCATTGGCCTCCTTGGCTTTGTGTGTTATAAAAATCTTAGAAAACTATTTATTTTTTTCTGATAATAAAGAAATAATAATAATAATAACTAATAAAAAAGTAAAGTGAAAATGCTCAATAACACCTTCTATAAAATAAAAGCTTCAGCTCTTTTTACCAAAATAGGTCTATGTACTATAAAAATCATATAAAACAGTTCATTTTTTCGAATGATGTCTTGCAAATTAATTAACAATAAGTAATATAATAACAGGTAAATTAGAACTAATAAATAAAGCCATGTGGAAATGCTTTGCTCCTTTAACCTCCTTCACTTGTGGGTTATAAAAATCTTAGACAACAGTATTTTTTTTTCTGAGATTGTGTGAGAAATTAATGAGCAATTAATAATAACAACAATACTCAATTAATTATAATGAATAAAGATGGAAAATCGAAATGCTCCACAACATACAGCGTAAAAGCTTTGCTCCTTTCACCACCCTGGGTTTGTGTGGCCCCAAGTTCTCTTGGTAAACATTAATTGTGAATGCACATTCCTGTAAACGTCTCTGTTCTTTATCAAACCTTAGTCAGCAAGTCATTCGATATAGTGCCTTACATGGTGTGCACCATTAGAGGTAATTGCTGCACACACACTGGAGAGGAAAACAGTTGTTAGACTCACTCCATTTTATCAGTCATACTTAGAGATGGATCTCTGCCGAGGATGCAGCATGGCAGGTGACTTTCTTTTGTTTCTTTTTCCTCTAGAAACTGACCTAGTTATGTCACTAATTATACGTATGTGTCCTACACCCTGGGACCGCCTGAGAATCACTGTGGAGTGCTGCTGGGCATACATTGCTTTGGTTTGTGTTTTTTACATTTTGAAACTTCAATAGAAGTTTACTCTAACTTTGATATGAGAAGTTTTGTTTGGTGTGTGACTGCATAGGAACAATCCTAACTAGGTAAATTAGAATTCCATGAAATGTCAGAAAGTCCAAGGCAGTGTATGGCGTATCTGCAGTGGACATGTTTAGCTACCCCCAATTCCAGTCACCTGCTGTAGACATTTACAAGCAGCTGTACTCCGGACGTGTGATTTGTAAGTTGCTTTGGAGAAAAAAGATTTGTGGCATAGAATCAGTGTGGTGTAGTGGTTAACAGTTAGCTGACACTGTGCGCCCATAAGCAAGTCGCTTGACCTGCCTGCGCTCCAATTGGAAAAAAAAATAAAAGAAATGTCACCATTTGTATCTCAAATGTTGTAAGTCACCCTGTGTAAAGGCGTCAGATAACACAATGAAATCCTGCCATGAATACAATGAACCTGCTTTTATGGAAATGATGGGTGGCCTGTCCATATTTACCTGCACGTCAGCTTCAGCCTCAGGTTCTGTCCCATTGACACTCCTTCGTCTTCTGCCCTTCTTGGGATAGCCATTAATTTTACACTCATAACAAGCCTCTGGTGAAAGTGCATTCTCATCTGTTTCTTCAGCTGCAGTCATCAATTGTCCTCCTTTTCCAAAACCAACACCAGATACACAGTGCCTAAAAGTACAACCGAATCGAGGAGAAGTAGAAAAATGTTTAGTCGCTAATACGAGAAAATATGTTCCTCATTATCTATCTAATATAGTGCCTTTCCTATCTATCTATCTAATATAGTGCCTTTATCTATCTATCATATAGTGTCTCATATCTAATATTGTGCCTTTCCTATCTATCTATTTATCTAATATAGTGCCTTTATCTATCTATTATATAGTGTCTCATATCTATCTATCTGTTATATAGTGTCTGTCATATCTATCTATTATATAGTGCCTTTATCTATCTATCTAATATAGTGCTTTTATCTATTATATTGCACCTTTCCTATCTCTATCTATCTACCTATCTATCTATCTAATATAGTGCCTTTATCTATTATATAGTGTCTGTCATATCTATCTATCTAATATAGTGCCTTTTCTATCTAATATAGTGCCTTTATCTATCTATTTATTAGATATGCCAGACACTATATAATCAATTGATAGAAAAGGCACTATATTAGATAGATAGATATGACAGACAGTATATAATAGATAGATAGAAAAGGCACTATATATGATAGATAGAAAAGGCACTATATAAGATACATAGATAGATATGACACACTATATATCTATGTATCTTATATAGTGCCTTTTCTAATTATCTATTTATTATATAATGTCTGTCATATCTGTCTATTGTATATAGTTCCTTATCTATGTATCTTATATAGTGCCTTTTCTATCTATCTATAGTATATTGTGCCTTTTCTATCTCTATTATATAGTGTCCGTCATATCTATCTATCTATTATATAGTGTCTGTCATATCTATGTATCTTATATAGTTCCTTTTCTATCTATCATATATGGTGCCTTTTCTATCTATCTGTTATATAGTACCTTTCATATCTCTCTGTGTGTAGTCAGATCTCCCCAGCCAGCCGTGCAGTTGTGAGCAGCATGCATTCCATACTTTCGCCAACAACAATATCTCATAAATGCAGCAGCCCAGATGGGCCGCAGTCCTCACCCTTGTCCAGCCCTGTAGTACCCAGTTGGACATCCGCAGAGGTAGCCGCCATCGGTGTTCATGCAGCCGTATGAGCAGGGGTTCTGAGTCGTGGAGCACTCATTCACATCCTGGCATCCCCCATTAAACTGTTCATACTGGAATCCAGTAGGGCAGACGCAGTGGAAACTGCCAAGCGTATTGCGGCATGAGGCTCCCCCACAAATGTGTGAATTGAGACATTCGTTCTCATCTGTAGAGGGAAAAAAATCCATGCATACAATTATTTTCATATAGTTAAGATGAGCCGCTGAAAATGGAGGCCTCAGCTATGTCACTGGTTCTGGTGATTCCAGCTACCTGTAGTTGATGTAGTTTATGTTCCATCTCATAATAAAACTAGACATACAGTATATGAGAAGCTGCACAGATTATTTTGACTGCTTTGGGCATTTTGGCCTGTTATCTCCTTCATACCATGTATGGCACACATTAAAAAAGAGTCATAAAAATAAGGTGAGAAGTGAAGGTCATGCCTGTGCATTTCAGTAATGACCAGTGGCATCACAGGATCACATTGATGCCAAACAGAATGGCCTTGGTGAGGGGCTGAGATAACATATCAGCTACACTTTGTATGTGTCTGTGGAGGCCTGACTAGAGCCAGATAGTAGTCAAGTCAATGTGGACTTACCGATGCATTGATTCCACTGATAATGTTGAAGGTATCCCTGAGGACAGCTGCACCGGTAGCCACCAGCCATGTTCTGGCAGCCATGCTGACATCGATGGTTTCCATCACATTCATCCACATCTAAAAAAAAAAAAAAACGTTCACAAAGATCACCAGGAGAGTCAGAATCAAAGTCTGACACCCCTTGATGTGAGGCACAGTGCAAGACTAGAGGTAATACCTGCTTACCTTTACAGCTCCCCCCATTCGAATCCAACAGGTAGCCTCGTTGGCACTCGCAGCTGAAACTGCCAGGCGAATTCTTGCAGACCCCCTTAGAGCCGCACAGTGATGGGTCAGAAGAACATTCATTGTTGTCTGTAGAAAGAGAATTGCCACCCTCAAGTTGAGTCTAACCAGATATACTCAGACGGATAGATAGGTATGAAAGGCACTATATTATAGATAGTCTGAGGGAGAGAGATATGAAAGGCACTACATAATAAAGAGAGGCAAAGAAAGATTGACTGACAGATGGGTAAGATACTATATAAAAGACAGATAACATTTATTTCTATAGAGCATTTCCCTAGAATAAATGTAACTCAAAGTGCTATATAAGATGCAAAAGGTACTATATAACAGAAAAATGAATCAAAAGATTGACAGACAGATGGGTAAGGCACAATACAATAAATACGAATATAAATATGAAAGGCAGTGTAGAAAAGACAGATATGAAAGGCACTATGTAATAGATAGTAAAGGTAGAGTAGGATAGATCGTAAAATCACTATATACTGTAATAGATAGACAAAGTGTGTAAAGGCACTGTATAATAGATAGAAAATCACTATATAATAAATAGTGAACACCCATGTAAGAGATACACAGTAAAGGCACTATATAATAGATAGATACTGTAGATAGATAGGATATAAAATGAAACATATAACAGATAGATAGTAAAGGCACTACATGATAGATAGATAGATAGATGTGAAAGGCACTATATAAAAGATAGATATAAAATGTAACATATAACCGATAGATAGTAAAGGCAGTACATGATAGACAGATGTGAAAGGCACTATATAATAGATATAAAATGCAACGTATAATAGATAGGCAGGAAAGGCATAATATAATAGATACTAAATGCAATGTATAATACTGCGGTGGGTTGGCACCCTGCCCAGGATTGGTTCCTGCCTTGTGCCCTTTGTTGGCTGGGATTGGCTCCAGCAGACCCCCGTGACCCTGTGTTCGGATTCAGCGGGTTGGAACATGGATGGATGGATGGATGTATAATAGGCAGTAAAGGCACTGTGTGATAGGTAGATAGCTAGACAGATAGAAAAAGCACTATATAAGATAGATTCAATAGATATGAAATACAATAAACAGATAAGACAGTCAAGGCACTATGTGCAATGTATAATAAATAGGCAGATAGTAAAGGCACTATATAATAGATTCAATAGCTAGATATGAAATGCAATGTATTATAAATAGATAGATAGCAAAGGCCTTATATAATAGATACACGTGAAAGGCATTATATAATAGATAGATGGGTAGCTGTGAATGGCACTATATGATGGATAGATGCATGTAATTGTCTCCCAACAAGACAGATTGATCTAATATTTAATGCCTTCCATGTCTATGCATCATATAGCGCCGTTTCCATCTATCATGCACATGCCTGTTGGAGTCTTTTCCCTCTAAGTCTGCCTGATGTCTCTGTTTGGACGCGTCTCTGTAAATAGTGCGTTATGGTGCCAGGTCCCATCGTATTATTTTGTCTGCAGAGCTGAAGCCCCATCCATCGGCCCAGCGCCTAATGAGCAGCTGCCTAAAGCCACGAGGCTTGTGCTCCACATGTGTATCTACACGAGCGCTCATTCCTCAACATGCACTGATGGCCTGAAAGCCGCAGCCTCTCGCCTGTTTACTTTATTCTAAGTGCTTAAGCGTGAGGTCATGGGAGCCGCTCTACAGCTTGGCAGGGCTCTGCGTTCCCATGGTGACAGCGGGTGCCACAACAAGCAGCAGTGAGCCGCCTTCTTGAAATTGATGAAAGGAAATTTTAATAACTTGTGATGTGACTAAAGAAACTAAACTTGTGCCTTTTTTTTTTTTTTTTTTTTGGAATGGGGGGGGGGGGGGGGGGGCGGCTAAAATACCACAAAAGAGTTTACGGAGAGGTTTGCCAGCTGAGAGGACCTTCGGGATCACAGTGCTGTCAAATAAGCAAAAGAGTCATGGCTGAGGGGAGCTGAAGTTCACTTGCAGAACACTCTTCTATGTCCTCAGGGGGATTATCTCTTTTTTTGTGTGTGTGTGTGTTTTTAAACACATCCACCATGAGAGCTGCAGGGTTGCCTACCACTTCTCCTGGTTTCGTGCAGAGTGTGAACGACTGCAATGGCCCCTTTCACCTTCAGTCTTAATTACATAACGTTTCATCTTGATGGACTCCTGCGGAGCACTTGGTAATGAATCCATTTTAATGACTGCACCCTGTTGGACTGGCAGACCAGCTCACTTCAGTCGTTGCCTTCCATGATAGGCTTTAACCTCCTGTGAGCCTAAACTGTCATGTGCCAGTAGCACTTGTGTATTTTTTGAACCCATACACAATTAAGGGACCAAGAGACTGGAGTGAATTCTGGCATCACACGTCAAACTCGTTAGAATCATCAGTTAAAGTTGCTAACCATCAACCTTCACTTCATACAGTATAGGAACTCTGACTGTCAGTGGCCAGGCCAAGAGTCCAAACCTACTCTCCTGGATCTGTGACATTGTTCTGTAGAGCTGTCCTCCATTGATTTTATAATCTGGCTAATTCCACTGCTAGGCCCCAAGGAGATAAGGTCCAGTAAAATACATTATGCATAACAAAAATTAGTCTTGGATGCTAAGACACACATTCATATGCTAACTCATACTGGGCCCACTAGGAGTCACCATTTTAAGCAACCTGCATGTCTTTGTGATGTGGGGATGAAAACTGGAGATTAACGTGTGTAGTCATCAGGAGGCCATGGATACTCCAGACACTGAGCCGAGTGTCAAAGCTGGGACTCCTGAGCTCAGCGGTCACAGCCTGTTGTATGTGAGTAGCTTTAGATAGACGTGACCGCTCAACAAATTTGAGAAAAATAAAATCTATTTCATTTTGTCTCCACACACAAGTCTAAATTCTATAGCAGCTCATATAGCATTATCATCATCATCCTCACTCAACTGTAATGGCAAAGCTGTAATCAAATCAAATACCAAACCACAATGCCGATTGCCCTTCCTGTCCAATATAAAAGAAAGTTAACCTCTCTTTCCAAAGTACCATGTATATCTCAGACACACAATAATACTATACGGAGATGAATGCTCCACATTTTACCAGATGTCATCTGGGCCGTGTCCATGATGATATTCAGAATTGCTTCTCCATACCGTTTCGAGTGCACGAGTACTCACCGATACAGCTGGTGTGATGCTGCGTGAAGCCAGGAGGGCATTTGCACGTAAACCCGCCGATAGTGTTGACACACAGGAACTGACAGTTGTGCTGCTTAGTGGAGCACTCGTCAAGATCTGGAAGGCAAGAAGTAAAGATGAATCAGCGGGCACAGGAGAGCACGTGCAGCTTAAAAGAGGTTCCCTCCAATGCTGGGTTCAGCTCTGTGGCTCTGCGTCTATTGCTATATGATACACTGGAGCACCGTTACTCAAATACTGGGTCAGCGTTGCGGGCCACCACCTGTGGGTGACGTGTTGTTTGTGATAGTAGTGGGTCAACACACCGACAATTGCACTCCGGTCCACCCATTCTGATGATCACCCTCGAATCACCAAGGGGGAAACACTCTGACAATCATGCTCAAATCATCAAGGGGGACCCGCCCCATTGGGTCGCAAAAACACTTATATGAAAATTGTTGAGAAATACTGCACAACTTACAGCCTTATAAATAAACATACAGTGGGTTCAGAAAGTATTCGGGTTCCTTCACTTTCTGTGCACGTTATTGTGCTGGCGATTTCATTTTAAACTAGTCATTTAGCCCGTTACAATAACGGGCGCTAGAACAGTGGTGCATAAACATTAGTAGGAACAGTCTATATTAAATGGCAAGGGACTTTGACCTCATTCTTTTTGTTGGTCGTATTTTTGCTTGCTGAGCTGACCGTTCTTCGTGGGCTGCCGCCGTGTATTGTGTGTCTTTAATTTTCTGTGACAGTCAGTAATACTGTCTTGTACGGCTCTATTCAATAAGGGTGAGCTTCAAAAGGGCGACCTCAATTTAGCGTGGCGAATAAAGGCGTTCGTAGATAATTTAGTTCAAATGGCTCTGGAATATGTGAAGAGCAACAAAGGTGCAGATCTTTATTTACGCGCGCCTTTATTCGCTGCGCCCAATTGAGGTTGCCCTTTTGAAGCTTCCTTATTGAAGGATACCGTCTTGTACGTCCGTAATATACCTTTAAGTTTCTCTGGCGGTAATACAGGCGTGTGCGTCGGTAATGTGCCTTTAATCTCCTCTGACAGTAATACTGGCTTGTATGTGGCTGTAATATGCGTCACTGTATTGTGTACCTTTTAATTTCCTCTCACAGTAATACTGGTTTGTATTTCCGTAAAACGCCTCTAACTTTCTCTGACAGTAATATCGTGCATCGCACCGTGCCCCGCGCATGCGCACTTCACCAGAAGACACACACATACGGACACCTGGACACACACAGGGATTTTATATATATAGATGTATAAATTTGTCATTTTCCCCCATCGGTCTACACTCAATAACCCATAACGTTGAAGTGAAAACCTGCTTTTTCTGACAGATATGCAAATCTCTCTATTATAAAAAAAATCCTGTAGAGAAACAGTACGGCTACGATACGTGATCTTCACGTTAAGATCATGGGAGACACTTAAAAGACCCGCAAGACTAGAGAGATTGGCCACGGAGCGTCTCGCGGGGACCTTAAACATGAGACTTTGTGCCAAGAGATTGACCCAGGACCGTCTCGCGATGACATAGAACATGAGATTCGTGCAAGATACGCCCTGCTTACACACAAATAAGAGCACAGGTAGCCAGCAACACACTCACTCGTGCTTTTTGGCATTGAGCACACACAGATCCAGGGCTCTCCGCGCATATAAAGCGTATAAGGACAATACGTTATAAATGAAACGTAGACAACAAAGCGAAGAAGAAAGCAGCGTGGAGAAAAGGGACTCAAAAGCGTTGGAGAGACAAAAAAGAATAAGAATAATCGAGGTGCAAATTCAGAAAATAAGGAAAGTAATTATCAGCCCGGAACAAGTGGAATTGAAAAAAAAGCACATCCAATCGGGACGTTGGTGCGATACACATGCAGAGCAGGTTAGAGATTATGAAAGCAGTGGAATTCGAAAGGCTCAAGAAAAAAAAAATAGTTGGCGCGATACACATGTGGAGAAAGTTAAAGAATATGAAAGAAGGAAAATTAGAAAATATTAAAAAAAAAAAGAAAGTAAAGATCACAGGAGTGCAAACAAATGGAAATTATTACTCGAAAAAGGGAAAATAATCGCCACGGACCAGGTGTCATTAAAAAAAAAAGCAGGACAAAGCGAGGTCAGAAATAAAAAACAAAGTAAAACGTCATAAAGAGGTTTAAAAACAAGGGGGCCAAACACATGCAGAGCAGGTTAGAGATTATGAAAACTGGAATTCAAAAGACTAAAAAAAAAACGGCGCGATACACATGCAGAGCGAGATACAGAATATGAAAGCAGAAAAAAACGACAGTGTCAAAACAAAGACAGTAAAGATCACATTAGCGCAAAGAAACTATTACTCAGAGAAATAACGAAAAGGCGAGTAGAGATCGAATATATGGACACAGGTGATATTTCAGAAGTATATAAATATTGTAAGGCTTTGAAGTTTAAGTCAAAAGAATTTCAAAAACGGAGTTTACCTCACATGCATTTATTGGTTACTTTGCAAAAAAAATGATTAACTGCTGCTGATGTCGATCGCTTTGTCTGTGCTGAAATTCCAAACAGAGAGAGCTATCCTGAATTATGGTACAAAGTCATTAAACACGTGTCTCATGGACCTCATTAAAAAGATTCAGCACATTGGGACTCGAAAGATTCCAAATATTGTTTTTACAGAAGTTCTGAAATAAAAGTGAAACTAATGAAATAGCAACAATTCAAAGAAATAAAAAATCTTAAAAGTGTGTATCTGGAAAAACAAAACACGGGGTTAGCGAGCAGAGGGGCAAAGCCCCCTAGTTTATTAAAAATCAAAAAACTGAAATCTCTCATTCCTAGAAGTACTCAGAACCTTAAATCAGCCACTTTGTAGAAGTCCCTCTGGGGCAGAAATTCCAGGTTCAAGTCTTCTAAAAGCTTTGCACACCTTGATTTGGGCAGTTTATCCCATTCTTCTCAGCAGATCCCCCTAAATCTCCTTTAGATGAGATGAGGAGCGTCTGTCAACTGCCATCTTCAGCTCTCTCTCTTTCCACAGATGTTCTACAAGGTTCAAGTCTGGGCTTTGTCTGGGTCAGTCAAGGACAAAGAGGGAGACTTGTCCCAAAGCCACTCCAGCGTTGTCTTGGCTGTACTCATTGGGTTATTGTAGTGCTGTAATGTGAACCGTTGACCCAGACTGAGACCACATGCACTCTGGAGCAGATTTTCTTCAAGACCCTCTCTGTATTTGGCCGCATTCATCGTTCCCTCAGTTCTGACCAGTCTCCCAGACACTGCCACTGAGAGGCATCCCCACAACATGATTCTGCCAACACCATGCTTCACCATAGAGATGGTATTAGGCAGGTGACAAGCGGTGCCCGGTGTTCATCAGCCATAGTATTTGGAGTTCTATCCAAAGAAATCAATTTTTATCTCATCAGACCAGAGAATCTTTTTCCTCATGCTCTCAGAGTCCAAGTAGGCTGTCGTTTACCTTTTACTCAAGGTTGGCTTCCGTCCAGCAACTGGACCATAAACGCCTGATTAATGGAGTGCTGCAGAGATGGTGGTCTTCTCAACAGGTTCTCCCATCTCAGCAGAGGACTTTTGAAGCTCTGTTAGACTGACCATTGGGTTCTTGTTCACTCATCACTCAGTTTGTCTGGGCAGTCAACTCTTGAAAGAGTCCTGGTGTTTTCATTGTTATTGAGGCCACTATGCTCCTGGAAACACTCAGATGGTTTTCTCCCCTTGCCCTGATCTGTACTTCATCACAGTTTGTATCGTAAAGGTCTACAGAGAATTCCTTGGATTTCATGGCTTGGTTTTTGTTCTGACATGCAGTCTGAATTGTGGAACCTTCTAAACACGGGTGTGCGATCTTCAGTCAATTCACTTTGCCACAGGGGGGACTCCAATGAAGTTGTGGACACATCTGAAGGAGAATTAAAGCAAACAGGAGGTACCTGAGCACAGTTAGGAGGGCTTTCTTCTAGAAATGAGAGATTTCAGTTTTGGATTGTTACTATTGTTAACACAATAGTAAGTATTAGTAGGGGGTCGCGCCGTGTTAGCCATTATGGGTTCAGTAAGAAGTCAAGCAAAATGAGACATTTTATTGGCTAACTGAACCGATTACAGTATGCAAGCTTTTGAGGCAGCTCAGGCCCCTTCTTCAGGCAGGTTATAACACAGAAATTGGAGTTCCCGGTGTTTATATAGACACCAGGACAGAGATGGCATTGGAAAACCTTTTAGTGGGTCACCTTCAATGTCAAAAATGAACAGACCTTTCCAGACTAAGATTCATTTAGTGGGAGAGGAGAACAATTTATGGTCAAGCTCTTTAGATAAGATAACTGTCCAACAAAAGTCTTTTGAAATTTTTGCTGACTTTTCCATACAATGTGGATCTGTAGTCCAACTGTCTGGGTCAAGCAGAGAGATGTAAATAATCCTCATATCTGGTCATAAAACTCTTGTCTCTATTTAAACTATCTTGTAAGGTGTTCAGTTTTAGCATCAGTTTCACTTCCCATTTCTTTCTCTCTTGCTGCGTCTTGAAGTTCCTCGTAAGCCGTGTGACTTTATAGTCCTTCTCCCAACCAGTGTCCATGGCTGCTCCTGCAGGAACATCCCTATGGTCGTGCTTATTGGATCCTGTTCAGTTAGCCAATAAAAGGTGTCATAGATAGATAGATAGATAGATACTTTATTAATCCCAATGGGATTGGGTACGTGATACTGTAGTAAGCCAACTTCTTGAACCATCACCCAGAACCTTCTTGTTCTCTGTTGTTCCTTGTTATATCGTTTCCTGATATGCTTAGACTATACTTATTAACCCTTTATACTACTTCAAAGACAGATGCTATATTTTCAATGTGGAAAGCAAACCACATTGTAATAAATGACTATGTGACCCCTAAGTCTCATTTTTCTTCCACCGATGACAGCAACCCGGGACCCCTAACGTTACCTCTTACAACCGCTGCATAAATCCTCATACTTTTAGACTATTCTTATTAACCCGTTATACTACGTCTAAGACAGGTGCTATATTTTTAATGTGGAAAGCGAACCAAAACACTTTATGCTCAATAACTATATTACCTTTAAATGACTATTTGATCCTGAAGTCTCATTTTTCTTCCACAGATGACAGAAACCCGGGACCCCTATCGTTACCTCTTGTAGCCATTATGTAAATCCTGATATGCTTAGACTATGCTTATTAGCCTGTTATACTACTACTAAGATAGATGCTATATTTTTAATGTGGAAAGCAAACTAAAACACTGTCACGCACGCACGTTTAGGGAGCAGCTTAAGGACCCGACGAGCAGCGTGAAATCGCAAGTCAGGGCACAATGGCAGTGTACTAACCACTCCCTCTTTGTTTCGACAGGAAAGACGAGAAAACACCACCGTGAATACGGTCCGAAAACCCTAGCCAGCAGGCCGAGCCACTTCCGGGTTTCTTCCTTCCCTCTGGTCACCCAATGATGACGTCACTTCATCCCATGTTCCTCAGTGACTCCTTTCCCAGCATTCCCCTTCCATTTCCGTCCCCACTCCATAAAATGTCCGCCTGCCAGTGTATCATTGTCTGTACTTGAACTTTCATGTCTGATGAGTATTTACAAAAGCCATTTCTACAGTATACGGGAACGGATTCCCCAACTCTTAAACTTGGTTGTTTGTGCTTTCTTTACAGTAACTGTACTACCTTTAAATGACTCTGTGACCCCTAAGTCTTTCTTCCACAGATGACAGGAACCCAGGATCCCTAACGTTACCTCTTGCAACCACTATGTAAATCCTGATATGCTTAGACTATGCTTATTAACCCATTATACTACTTCTAAGATAGATGCTATATTTTTAATGTGGAAAGTGAACCAAAACACTTTATGTGCAACAACTATCTTCTTTTCTTCTTCTTCTTTCGGCTGCTCCTGTTAGGGGTTGTCACAGCGGATCATCTTCTTCCATATCTTTCTGTCCTCTGCGTCTTGTTCTGTCACACCATCACCTGCATGTCCTCTCTCACACATCAATAAACCTCCTCTTAGTCCTTCCTCTTTTCCTCTTCTCTGGCAGCTCTATCCTTAGCACCCTTCTCCCAATATACCCAGCATCTCTCCTCTGCACATGTCCAAACCAACGCAATCTTGCCTCTCTGACTTTGTCTCCCAACTGTCCAACTTGAGCTGACCCTCTAATGTCCTCATTTCTATTCCTGTCCATCCTCATCACACCCAATGCAAATCTTAGCATCTTTAACTCTGCCACCTCCAGCTCTGTCTCCTGTGCCAGCGTCTCCAACCCATATAACACAGCTGGTCTCACTACCGTCCTGTAGACCTTCCCTTTCACTCTTTCTGATACCCATCTTATCACAAATTACTCCTGACACTCCTCTCCACCCATTACACCCTGCCTGCACTCTCTTCTTCACTTCTCTTCCACAATCCCCATTACTCTGTACTGTTGATCCCAAGTATTTCAACTCATCCACCTTCGCCAACTCTACTCCCTTCATCCTCACCATTCCTCTGGCCTCCCTCTCATTCACACACATGTATTCTGTCTTAATAATAATAATTCATTACATTTATATAGCGCTTTTCTCAGTACTCAAAGCGCTATCCACACAGGGAGGAACCGGGAAGCGAACCCACAATCTTCCACAGTCTCCTTACTGCAAAGCAGCAGCACTACCACTGCGCCACCTGTGAGGACCTGAAACCTTGTTCCTACTGACCTTCATTCCTCTCCTCTCATATCTCCACCTCTCCAGGGTCTCCTCAGCCTGCTCCCTACTCTCACTACATATCACAATGTCATCGGCAAACATCACAGTCCATGGGGACTCCTGTCTAATCTCGTCTGTCAACCTGTCCATCACCATTGCAAATAAGAAAGGGCTCAGAGCCGATCCCTGATGTAATCGCACCTCCGTCACTCCTACTGCAGACCTCACCACTGTCGCACTTCCCTCGTACATATCCTGTACAACTCTTATGTACTTCTGTGCCACTCCCGACTTCCTCATACAATACCACAGCTCCTCTCTCCTCACCCTGTCATATGCTTTCTCCAGGTCCACAAAGACGCAATGCAGTTCTTTCTGGCCTTCTCTATACTTCTCCATCAACATCCTCAGAGCAAACATCGCATCTGTGGTGCTCTTTCTTGGCATGAAACCATCCTGCTGCTCACTGATCATCACCTCACTTCATAACTGAGCTTCCACTACTCGTTCCCATAACTTCATGCTGTGGATCATCAATGTGCAATATCTATACTACCTTTAAATGACTATTTGTCTCATTTTTCTTCATCAGATGACAGGAACCCGAAACCCCTAACGTTACCTCTTGCAACCAATACGTAAATCCATAAAGCCAGCAAATAAAAATGGAAGTGCTTAAGGACGCAAAACAAGTATAATGAATTTAAATCAAACAGATACAAAATAAGCAATGTCTGGAAAAGCCTAATCAGCCCCTTAAAACCCATACATGTCATTCTGATATGAATACTAAACCCCATATCTCGTTAAATTCTCGAGGTGCCCAACTTGTAAATTTCCTGCATACTCCAAACCATACTGAAACCAGCAAATTTTGAGAATGTTGAATGGCTCATCTTCAAAAAACTGTTAGGTTCTCACATAATTGTATAGGGTAAGGAGTTAGGAGCGGGGATTCTCGTTGAAATGTGTGTCTAAAGAAGCTGCAGGGGCTGCCTGAGGATGCTTAAATGGATGCCAACCCAGCCTGGTGATAAACATTTCCTCGTGTCTAAACTGTAACAGCAAAATGTTTGCTCTTCGGTTGCTCTAACTTGCCAGTGCCGCAGATAAAGCCATAAATTGTTGAATTGTTGTAGTCGGCAGGATCTGACTTTCAAAGCAAAATAGTTAAGATGGTATGCTAGGCGCCATGTTAAGGAAATAACTGGGCAGTCAGTAAGGGGAAACATATTTACACCTCGTATTTTGCCTCAAGACCATTGTGTTTAAGTGTTGATGGATAAAACAGCAGGATCTATGTTGTTCAAATTTTTCCGCATTACCACACTAGGCAAGCTGAATACTAATTTTCCACAGACTGCTGCAAACCAGGTAATTAAGCTAAATTTTCGGACGTAAAATGGGTTAGCTGTATTCCCATTTGAGGATACAATAAATGGCAGCAAATAAACAACATGCCAGGCCTGGAAGAAACCAAAGCGATGAGATTTGCAACATTTCAATACAATGGACTCACGTCAGTAGAGAAAATTGGGACTCAGATGTGGGCTTTATGAGCCTTCTACACACCATATAACAGACATCAGTTGCACTCCATAATCTTACATTCAGTTAATGACTTATTTTATACAAGTGACAGGAAGTTATGCTCTTTGTGTATTAAATTCACATTTGCTCGGTTGAGGTGGGGTGGGGGTTGGGGAGCAAGATGAACGCCAAGCGTTCTGAAGTCCTGCATTTTTTCCTTTAATACAGGATACTGGGCAGCTAGCCCAAGAGTCCTCCTGCCAAGATCTGCTCTCAAAAAATTAGGTCAGCGGTAACTGTACTTCAGTGTCTAGAAGGAGTTTGGCCGTCCTGAAGCCTCTTTTGCTGTTTTTTTTTTTTTTTAAATTGAGAAATGGAGGGGGAAAAAGTCTCCGCTGTTCCTTTACAAATAGCTCATGGTTACAGGTAATTTTGAAGCCAAACATCTCACATCCGCTGACACGCTATGTTCTGCACGCTAGCTGGAAGTCGCCCACATTAAAGAGTATGACAACATGAAGAAAAAACGTGCCACGTTACCCCTGCAGCTCCTTCCATCTTCTTGTAGAATGTAGCCTCTCGGACAGGAGCACAAGTAGCTGCCTTCTGTGTTCTTACAGATGAAATTGCAAGGTTTGGGTGACTGAGCGCACTCGTCCAGATCTGCAAAATAAGTATTCCCACATGTAGACTCGTCACAAGGCTTCATTCGGATACAAGCGTGCAGTGCAGGAGGGAAAACAGATCACTCACTGACATGACCCCAGAGCCCCACGACTTCCAAGACACAGTTACATGCATGAGCACTAAAGGAGATGAAACCAAAAGGGAGAAAATGTCCTGGACTGGAGAGTAATATTGTGATAGTTTGTAAATTAAACTGTAAATATAACAGCAGGTTAGGTCACTTGTGAAAATTCTCAGATGATTCTGGAGTTATGGGTTGTATTGATAAGGGAGATCAGGCAGAGGAGAGGAGTCAGGTGGAGAACTTTGAGAATTATCTGCAATTTAAAATTGGCAAAACCAAGAAATTTGTTAATTGGCTTTGGCCACGCCAAAGAGCCTCTACGTCCAGTTACTGCTCAGGGAGTGAATGTGGAGGTGATGCATTGCTACAACAGTTTTATCTCATCTTCTCTTCACCCTCGGTCTATAAATATTAACAGCAGGTCAGGCCACTTGTGAAAACTCTCAGATGATTCTGGAGTTATGGGTTGCATTGATAAGGGAGATGAGGCAGAGGAGAGGAGTCAGGTGGAGAACTTTGAGAATTATCTGCTACGTCCAGTTACTGCTCAGGGAGTGAATGTGCAGGTGATGCATTGCTACAACAGTTTTATCTCCTCTTCTCTTCACCCTCGGTCTATAAATATAACAGTAGGTCAGATCACTTGTGAAAACTCTCAGATGATTCTGGAGTTATGGGTTGCATTGATAAGGGAGATGAGGCAGAGGAGAAGAGACAGGTGGAGAACTTTGAGAATTATCTGCAATTTAAAATCAGCAAAACCAAGACATTGGTCAATGACTTTGGTCACGCCAAAGAACTTACATGTCCAGTCACTGCTCAGGGAGTGAATGTGGAGGTGTTGCATTGCTACAAGAGTTTTATCTCCTCATCTCTTCACCATTGGTCTATAAATATAACAGCAGGCCAGGTCACATGTTGAAATTGTGCGCTGACGGGGTGGGGATGGGGGGTTAGGGGGTGTTGTTTAATGATAAGGGGGGGGCGGACTTTGATAATAGTCTGCAACTCGGCATCAGAAAAACCAAGGAACTGCCTCATCAAAGAGCTTCTGGTCTGACCACTAGTCTTGGAGTGGATGTGGATGCACTTCTAGAAATACATGGGGGTCCACATTAATGACAGGTTGGACTGGCCTCATAACACAAAGGAATTAGAAAAGAAGGAGCAAAGCAGGCTGTTTTTACTTAGGAGACTGTGTTCCTTTAATGTAGTAACTGACATCCTTCACATCTTCTATAGTTCTGTGATGGCCAGTGTGGTGTGATGGGCTGGTGACGAAAGGCCCACTGAATCAAGCTAATTAAAAAGCAGACTCAGTAAGTGTTTAGTTGTTGGTTATGGAGGGTCTGTGGCTATTTGTAGTTCAGTCAGTCATTTTGTAAACCTCTTTATCCTGAACAGGGTTGCAGGGGGTACTGGAGCCTATCCCAGCTAGCATAGCGCACAAAAGCTGGAACAAACCCTGGACAGGGTGGTGGTCCATCGCAGGGCAAACACACACATCCCACTCCTACACTAGGAACAATTAAGCAGTGGCGATCCACCTAAAATTAGGTCAGCAGTCTTTGGACTGTGGGAGGAAACCCACGCAAACACAGGGAGAACATGTAAACTCCACGAGGGGAGAACCCGGGACCTAAATCCAGGTCTCCTTACTGTGAGATAGCAGCGCTGCCACCGTACAGCCTATTCATAGTTCCGAATTCTTGAATACATTTTTGAAAGATGTGCACAATTTAAAGTCCACCTTCACGTATTTTTCGGAATCCTGACATGAGAGCACCTTCCCCATCCCACAGAAATCTTTTTCAGTTTTAAGACGAGTGACTTTGAAAATTCACTAACGGTTTTTAAGTGGGAGCTTTTGAAATTTCAAAAAAAAGTGCACAGGGTGTTCTGTTCAAAACGTTGCTGGGCAGTGTGTTCTATTCTGGCCTCAACCCTATCGAGCACCTTTGGGATGAGTTGGAACGCGGATCGTGAGCCACGTCTTCTCATCCAAAGTCAGAACCTGAGCCCTTCAAATGCTATTTTGTTGGAATGAACACAAATTCCCATAAACACACTCCAGAATCTCGTGGAAAGCTTCCCACAAAGGGTGGGCCAACTCCACATCTTCTCTTCACCCTCAGTCTATAAATATAACAGTAGGTCAGGTCACTTGTGAAAACTCTCAGATGATTCTGGAGTTATGGGTTGCATTGATAAGGGAGATGAGGCAGAGGAGAAGAGTCAGGTGGAGAACTTTGAGAATTATCTGCAATTTAAAATCAGCAAAACCAAGACATTGGTCAATGACTTTGGCCACACCTAAGAGCCTCCATGTCCAGTCACTGCTCAGGGAGTGAATGTGGATGTGTTGCATTGCTACAAGAGTTTTATCTCCTCTTCTCTTCACCCTTGGTCTATAAATAGGCAGAGGAGAGGAATCTGCGGACTTTGGGAATTGTCTGCAACTCTGCATCAGAAAAACCAAGGAACTGCCTCACCAAAGAGCTTCTGGTCTGACCACTAGTCTTGGAGTGGATGTGGATGCACTGCTAGAAATACATGGGGGTCCACATTAATGACAGGTTGGACTGGCCTCATAACACAAAGGAATTAGAAAAGAAGGGGCAAAGCAGGCTGTTTTTACTTAGGAGACTGTGTTCCTTTAATGTAGGAACTGACATCCTTCACATCTTCTATAGTTCTGTGATGGCCAGTGTGGTGTGATGGGCTGGTGAAGAAAGGTCCACTGAATCAACAAGCTAATTAAAAAGCAGACTCAGTAAGTGTTTAGTTGTTGGTTATGGAGGGTCTGTGGCTATTTGTAGTTCAGTCAGTCATTTTGTAAACCTCTTTATCCTGAACAGGGTTTTGGAAGGGGATGTTCAACAAGCTCATATAGGCATGATGATCAAATGTCCACAAGTTTTTGGCCATATTTTCTGTATGTGGTTCTAAGACTGTGAATTTGTGTAAAATCACATTTGACTTGTCACAGACCATGAAAACAATGGTGTGATGCCCTCAATGTTTTTCACCTGTGATCTTCTTGTGTGTTATTACATATTAATGGCCTCAAAGCCCAAGCTCCATATCATTCGACAGCTTACCCATGCAGCCTGTTCCTGAGAGGTCTGTGGTGTAACCAGTCTTACAAATGCAGTTGAAGGATCCCTCGTTATTTACGCACACTCCATTTCGACAAAGACCTCCAATGACACGGCACTCGTCAATATCTGTAACATCAGAAAGTTCACACCATTGCAGAAACAACAGAGAAAGTCATGTGATCCGCCTAACATTGCTGCGGCGTCCTCTGCACAAACACAAAAGAGGCTTTCGCTCATTCTGCTACCTTTTCCATCCGTCGTGTAGCCAGGGCCGCGTGGGCACATCTTTTTATACTGCGCGGTGCCCGTCAGAGGGCAGATTTCACAATTGGGTCCCCAGCCACGCCCTCCATCACAGCAACATTCTGACTTTGTGACCGCGTTGCGGTTGCTTGAAGTCATCTGGCACATATTCTGAAGGACTTCAGTAAAACAGAAGCCTTGGCGATTGTCTGGAAGAACAAAGGGAAGTAACTCTTTAGAGAACAGATGCAAAAACATCGACTGCATTACAAACAAGTAAAATCCTGAATCTGAGAGGAACAAGTGAGCAGCGCCGACCCTTCCTATACGCAGATCATGCACTGTGTGTGGGGTCCGTGATCAGAAAGCCAATGTTAGGCCCGTTGGCCGTTTACAGGCCTCCGTCATTCAGGAGCTTCACTGGACAGCCAATTGGATTTTCCATTTTTGTCACTTGGTTTTCTTGATTTGTATGGAAGATGCCAGAATGAAATGCAATCCAACATATTAACATAGTTTTCTCACGTCAAATACATATCAGCAGGACTGGGCCTGCAGTTGGACACCCAGATCCCTGGAATAGTGAAGCAGCAGCAGACCACATTTTGAAAAAATAAAAAGGACCTTCCCCTCCGCGAAACTGCACCCATCCAGCATGGCACTGACACGCACACAGAGCGGTATGAGGAATCCCTGCTTACCGATGCATTCTGTCTGTGTGCTGCTGGCTATGAATCCTTCATGACAGTCACATCTGTAACTGCCCACAGTGTTGATACATCGGCCATTTTCACAGACCCCGGGTTTAGCTTGACATTCATTTTTATCTGCAACACAAAAAATAATTTATGCAGTCAGTAAATACAATTTTCACAAAAAACATAGCTTTGTTATATTATTTACAGTATCCGCTTCCTAACGCGTGTGTTCTTAGTTTTCAAATATATGAGGTGAGACCCAAAAATACTGCGGTGGGCTGGTGCCCTGCTCGGGGTTTATTTCCTGCCTTGTGCCCTGTGTTGGCTGGGATTGGCTCCAGCAGACCCCCGTGACCCTGTAGTTAGGATACAGCAGGTTGGATAATGGATGGATGGTTGGACACAAAAATAACCGGACTGGCCTTGGGGCTTTCTTGGAAAACTGTTTGGAGGTCGGTCGGACGTGAATCACAGAACTATAATCCCCTCCTACACACGCGCCCTTTCAAATCGCCGACCGGCTAGGTATATCCTGTGAACAGCCCAGTCAGTATTTGCACAACAATCGCTACACAAGTTGGCATGATAATGTCGGGTGAAAACAATCGAACAGCGAATCAACAATCAAATATCTTGTGAAATTGAACAAAACGGCCACAGAAAACTTATGAAATGATAAAAACAGTGTACGGTGATAACAGTTCGTCTTGCACACAAGTTTTTGGGTGGCACAAACGTTTCAGGGAAGGACAAGAAAATGTGGAAGACATTCAATGCTCAGGTCGCCCACGCTCATCTCGGATGGATGAAACCATCAAAACGGTGAATCAGATTGTGCAAAATGATCGTCGCCTAGGTGTTCGAGCAATCTCAGAGTTGGCTGGTATTGACAGGGAATCAGTGAGGTGCATTTTGCACAAAGAACTTCACATGACAAAAGTTCTACTCAGAAGTCCCCTTAGAATTGTGACTGTGACACGTGGGAGCCGACGTGGAAAGCACCATGCATTCTGTTGCCATCATGTGAGAAAATAATATACAGAAGTTATCTCAGGGTAACAGGCTGTAGTTATTGCGTATGAAATGTTTTGGTGTACTTTCAACTTAGGAGAAGCGTAAAGGGATAAGCAAAACACTGTTAGGAAAATAGATGAAGGTTGTGCGAGCAACAAGGACATAAAGTGGCTGAATGTCACATACACAGTAAGATGTGTCACGTACGCAGAAAATTTCATAACTTAAGAAATGTTTGAGAAGAAGGACAAGAATGTAGTGGAAAGAGACTTTTATTTTGGGTGTGTAAGCTGGCTATGCTCTCTGCTGTAAACATCTCATGTCTTTCAATCAATCCGAATAAATGTTCAATGGGTGTGTAAGTTCATGAACCAATCAGAGTAAATGTCAGGTGATATGTAAGCATTGTTCCGTAGATTCAATTGTTTATAAATGTGAGCCTGTAACTTTGCTCATTGACCATTCTATCACAGGCTGCTGTGAGGGAGTGAAGCGTATCCCTCCTCATGAAGAGAAACTAAAGACACATGAACAAGTTTCCTCCTGCCTGGTTATTCAGGGTGATTATTTAAATATGTATGTATGTATGTGTGTGTTTATATATATATATATATATATATATTACAGTCATATGAAAAAGTTTGGGACCCCCTCTCGGCCTGCATAATAATTGACTCTCCTTTCAACACAAAAGATAACAGTGGTATGTCTTTCATTTCCTAGGAACATCTGAGTACTGGGGTGTTCTCTGAATATAGATTTTTAGAGACGCAGTATTTAGTTGTATGAAATTAAATCAAATGTGAAAAACTGGCTGTGCACAAATGTGGGTCCCCTTGTCATTGTGCTGATTTGAATGCCTGTCACTGCTCAATGCTGATTACTTGGTGTGATGAGCTCATTACGCCTTGAACTTCATAGACAGGTGTGTCCAATCATGAGATATAAAGGTATTTAAGGTGGTCAATTACAAGTTGTGCTTCCTTCCCTTTGACTCTCCTCTGAAGAGTGACAGCATGGGATCCTCAAGGCAACTCTCCAAAGATCTGAAAACAAAGATAGTTGAGTCTCCTGGTTTAGGGGAAGGCTACAAAAAGCCATCTCAGAGGTTTAAACTGTCAGTTTCAACTGTAAGGAATGGAATCAGGAAATGGAAGGCCACAGGCACAGTTGCTATTAAACCCAGCAGGTCTGGCAGGCCAAGAAAAATACAGGAGCGGCATATGAACAGGATTGTGAGAATGGTGACAGACAACCCACAGATCACCTCCAAAGACCTACAAGAACATCTTGCTGCAGATGGTGTATCTGTACATCGTTCTACAATTCAGCGCAATTTGCACAAAGAACATCTGTATGGCAGGGTGATGAGAAAGAAGCCCTTTCTGCACTCATGTCACAAACAGACTCACTTGTTGTATGCCAATGCTCATTTAGACAAGCCAGATTCATTTTGGAACAAAGTGCTTTGGATTGATGAGACAAAAATTGAGTTATTTGGTCAGAACAAAAAGCGGTTTGCATGGAAGAAGAAGAACACCGCATTCCAAGAAAAACACCTGCTACCTCCTGTCAAATTTGGTGGAGGTTCCATCATGCTGTGGGGCTGTGTGGCTAGTTCAGGGACTGGGGCCCTTGTTAAAGTCAAGGGTCGGATGAATTCAACCCAATATCAACAAATTCTTCAGGATAATGTTCAAGCATCAGTCACAAAGTTGAAGTTACACAGGGGTTGGATATTCCAACAAGACAATGACCCAAAACACAGTTGGAAATCTACAAAGGCATCCATGCAGAGGGAGAAGTACAATGTTCTGGAATGGCTGTCACAGTCCCCTGACTTGAATATCATTGAAAATCTATGGGATGATTTGAAGCAGGCTGTCCATGCTTGGCAGCCATCAAATTGAACTGAACTGGAGAGATTTTGTATGAAGAATGGTCAACAATACCTCCATCCAGAATCAGACACTCTTCAGAGGCTATAGGAGGACAGCGTCTAGAGGCCAAAAGGAGGTTCAACTAAGTATTGATGTCATATCTCTGTTGGGGTGCCCACATTTATGCACCTGTCTAATTTTGTTATGATGCATATTTTCTGTTAATCCAATAAACTTAATGTCACTGCTGAAATACTACTGTTACCATAAGACATGTCATCTATTAAAAGGAAGTTGCTACTTTGAAAGTTCAGCCAATGAGAAACAAAAATCCAAAGAATTAAGGGAGGTTCCCAGACTTTTTCATAGGACTGTATACTGTATATATAAACCCACACATACATATTTTGTTAACAGTTTCTTCCATAATCAGCGTGATGGTATAGCGGCGGTCAGCACCATGAGATGTGTGGACTGTGCTTTGCTTTATAAGCGCTTGACTTTAGTATAAAGACCTCACTTTGTTTTTTTCCATGTTGAATTGTAGTTTCTGCTTAAATGTTTTCAAAAGGTAGGATTGATTTTTTTGGCTAGAATCATTCGCTTGTTTTCTGACTTGTGCTTCACCTCCCGTTCCCTCTTATAACAAATTTCTCTGCCATTCCCCTCGAGGCATGACATTCTCGGGTTTTGCAGCGCCCAGTTTTGAGAAGTCTATGAAAGTTACCCCTCTGGTAGGACATGAGGGATACAGGTACTGACCAACATTCCTGCTCTTGAAGTCACAATCTTTAACAGTCACAAAGAAAGAAAATGTAAAAAGTCAGGAGCTCCTTACCGATACACTTCTCTCCATCTGACGACCGCACAAAACCGGAAGAGCAGATGCACATGTACGTGCCGATTAAATTTTTACACAGCATTCCCCTGGTTTCACAATCATGGATTCCGTCTTCACATTCATCTTGATCTGCAGAAAACAAAATGAGATAGCAGTTGGCTATGAGGTCTTCAGTGGAGAATGCAGGGTGGGGAAGTGGGGGTTCATTTTTCTGATCATGTAAGGGGGTATTAATATGTGCATTTGGAAATTTCTGCATCATGCATCTCCTACATTGGTGTCAGAACATGCCTTTGATGTTTTGTGACTGACACCCATACACAGAAAAGGTTGCATAGCACGTCCATGTTGGCCTTTGATGTCAGGATGGCCATTTCTCCTATTAAAAGTGATTTTAAAGCTTGGATAGACTGTCCACTCTTCCTATTTTTTAAGATAGTCACACACTGGGATTATCGTGATCTGTCAGTCCCAAGCACGTCATCCCAAACATTTCCAATAATGACCAATAGAGGGGGATATCACCGTCTCAAACCGTGGCTAATAATAAGGGAAAGCATGCAACCTTAAAATTAAAAATGTATTCCAGTCACAATGAAGCTCCATGGGACATAAAGGCAACGAGAAGGCAATCCAAGGTCAATAGAGTTCCAATAGAGCGGCCAAAAGGTCAAAATATTGTGCAGACGGTTGAAAAAATCCACAAAAATCACAAGTCGTGAGTTTACCAAAGCACAAGAACTCGCCACTCCAGAGTGCATAGGCAATGAAGAGCGAGGAAGTTCAGGTGACCATCGGGATATATAGGGTGGAGGGCATTTCCTGGCTGTGATTGGCAGATGGGATCCACCCACAAAACACACAGAACATAACAAAGGCATCTTGTATGAAAAAAAGATTCACAATAAGAGAATCAAAAATGAACAAGGACGGAATTTGAATGAAATGAATTTGAAGCCTGACTGAGACATGGCAGTGATTTTTAACTGTACCTGTATCTCTCTATTATAGTAGTTACTTTGTCCATTTACGTATTTTGCACATTGTTTCTTAAAAATCATATTTTTTATGTTTTTTGTTTCTTCTTTATTTAGAGGGCTGTGGTGTTTGATTGTGCTCCACAGGAGCTAGATGTATAAGCAGGCACTCACTTCTCACCCTGCAGTCTTTAACAATTAAGACTTCTGTTTTAGATCTTAGTGTGATGGCAAAACCTGGGCAACCCATCAGCACTTTCTCCACTTTATTTTACGATTTTTTGATAGCATAACTTTCCCTGGGTAAGTATGAAGAAAATGAAAGAAACCGTCAAAAACATTAAAGATACAACAATCCAATAAAAGGAGAATTAGTTGGGCGAGTCGCACCCAATAACAATTTAGACTGATGGTCAACACAGATTTTTATATTGTGCCCTAACTTTTTTGAACAAATTCTATTTTGCCAGGACCACATTATTCATTTATTTCTGGCTTTTTGATATGTTGTCGGTTTTTTTATCAAAGATTCTGAAGCAAATAATGGACAACTTTAAAAAAAACTCCACATCTTACTCCAGCCTCCCTGAGGTGCCGCGGTGCGACTATGCATCGCTTCTCTTTTGATTGGTGTGAAGTTCCAATTGTGCCAAAGTAATTGGGGGGGGGTCTTGGGGGTCCTTCGTGAAATGTGTGTGTCGAAGCAATCCAGTTTTGGGAGGGGGGGTCCTCCAATCTTCTTGAAATGTGTCATTTTGTTTCATGAAGTCTATGAAACGGACTTTTTCCACAACTGAAGGGTAAGTAGGTAGGTAGGTAGCTGATGTTTACTTCCGGTACTGGGATTCTCCAAATGTGGCTACTGTATTGTTTTCAAATGTGGGTTTGTCCAGTCCCGGTATGTCATGCAACCCTACTACTCTGCCTGGGTGCCAATATTGAATCTATGAACCTGTACTGCACCTATTAAAGGAACACTCAGCCCAAAAATGATATTATTTTTATATTTTACGGCTCTATTCAATAAGGGTGCGCACAAAAAGGCGAGCTTCAAAAGGGCGACCTCAATTGGGCGCAGCAAATAAAGGCAAACGCAACAAAATTATTACAGAAAATTTATTAGATAAAGGCAATGATTGAACGTATAAAAAGGCGAAAGCAAGAATATTAAAACATCCAATTAATTAATGCATGAACTTCTAACGAACTATTTCTAAAGCTCTCTATATTTCGTTGTTTTCTGCTCTTACTCATTGTTGTGTTACACTTGAAGCTGTAGATTATGTGCAATGTCACGTAGATATTTTATTATTATCTACTATTATTATCTATCTATTATTATCTAAATTATCTACGAACGCCTTTATTCACCGCGCTCAATTGAGGTCACCCTTTTGAAGCTCGCCTTTTTGTGCGCGCCCTTATTGAAGGATACCATATTTTACTTACCCCACGTGTTTGCTGATGATCAAGACAAATTAATCTCACATTTTCATGGAAAACGAAAAAAGAGCTTATGATATAATTCAGGGCAATAGTGACCAGAGCTGTCCATCCATCCATTATCCAACCCGCTATATCCTAACTACAGGGTCACGGGGGTCTGCTGGAGAAAATCCCAGCCAACACAAGGCAGGAAACAAATCTTGGGTAGGGCGCCAACCCACTGCAGGGCACATGCACATACACACCAAGCACCCACTAGGGACAATTTAGGATCGCCGATGCACCTAACCTGCATGTCTTTGGACTGTGGGAGGAAACCCATGAGGACACGGGGAGAACATGCAAACTCCACACAGTGAGGACCCAGGAAGCGAAACCAGGGCTCCTTACCGCGAGGCAGCAGCGCTACCCACTGCGCTACCATGCCACCCTGACAACACCAAATGATATGAAAAGCACCCATGGAAAAATCTTATGTTTTTATGGTGCATAATCCACATGTCAGTTATCTAGTCATTTGGTGACAACATGCAAAACACATATGATTTTTGTTAAAATATTGTTCAATAAATGCATGTTAAAAAAAATCACACATCATAAACAGAAGACGTAAGTCACATGGGACATTTTTGAAACAAAGATTCGTCTCTCCCCCCGATTCACTGGTCAAGAGTTCTCCCTTCAACTCAAAGTCAGTCCCATTTTCCAGAACCTTCTATGTGAAGTCATATGATTACATTAATGACCTCAGATTTATTCCAGTATTAATGAGAGTATTTTTTAAAAATCAGTATTTAGACTTAAATGCTGACACCAGCATCCTCGGGGCTGAGTGGACGCTCATCTCTAAATGTACCTTTTGGCTTCAGTTGATTTGTTTATGGGGTCAGCTAATGATTAAGAGTTTTGTTTTGGTAGCCACAATGCCCAACGAAGGGCAAGCAACTGTTCTGAAACGTGAAGGGACTTCTTCTTTTGTGCCAGAATGAACCACAAATGGCCAACTTCGATATATACTCTTAATGCTGCCTGGCCCTGCGGTGGGCTGGCACCCTGCCCGGGGGTTTGTTTCCTGCCTTGCGCCCTGTGTTGGCTGGGATTGGCTCTGGCAGACCCCCGTGACCCTGTAATTAGGATATAGCGGGTTGGATAAGGGATGGATGAATGGATGTTGCCTGGCCTGTGTTTATTTTTGTTTTTATTGTCATTTTTGTTTTTTTTTAATTATTATTTTTCATTTGTTTTTTTTTTTTGTTAAAAATATTTGATGTACATGTTGATTAATTGTTACGCTTTGCATGCATTCCTTGTGTTCTGTGGGTTGAACCATAAGAGGCGGGGCCAACATGACACCACTTCTGAGGGTCCGCCCTCAGCCTTTAGATTGAGGAAGAGGAGGTCGAGTCCCTCAGAGGTTCATTCATTGTGATGAAGTGCATTTCATGGTGAGTGTCGTTCAGGACTGCGGTGGGCTGGCGCCCTTCCCGGGGTTTGTTTCCTGCCTTGCACCCTGTGTTGTCTGGGATTGGCTCCGGCCAACCCCCGTGACTCTGTAGTTAGGATATAGCAGGTTGGATAATGGATGGATGGATGGTGTCGTTCAGGAGTTTTGTTTCTCGTTTTTGATTACTATTTACTAGCTTGTGAATTTATTTGCCTTGAATTGCCTTTTAGATAAGTCAGTTTTGCCCGAGTTTCTTTCCTTTTTGACTATTTACATACATTCCTTAAATATAAGGAACTTTGTCTTGTTTTTGTCCTTTCAAAGCTGAGGATTACAGAAACCCTCTGCGTTTTTGTTCCCTTTTGTGTATGTTGCATATTTAAAGGATAATTTTTTTTCCTTTTTTTACTAATTATGTATTAATGTATCTATTTTCTTATTTTTACTAGCTTAAAGTTTTACTCTGCTGGCCTAGCTCTCTTTCTCATGGGTGGGGGTTGATTTGTTTTGAACCAAGTTTTGTAAAACTTGACTTATTTGTATGGAATGTTATTTGTTGTTAAAATCAATAGAATCAAAAAAAAAAAAAAATTAAATAAAGGATATTTTTGAATTTTTAAACCTTGAGACCCATTGTGGGCCTATGCAGGCTTTGAAGCCTGTGTTCTGAGTTTGGGATCAGGCTGCCTGAGATGAGGCCTACTTTAGGGTCCTGGCCTGGTTGGTGGTATTTAGAGGTCTGCTCGCCCCTTGTTTTCTTTTTTGCCATTTTCTGTTTCAGCTTCACTACATACACATGGACATGCTAGGAGACCCTTCTTCATGTTTGAAGTCACAGTTGGGTGAGGAGTCTTGTGTTGCAATGTCTGAGAAATGAGACAATCGACACATTTTGTGCTGCTTCCATTTCAGTTTGGGACCATCTTTTTGGTAAGGTATAGGATAAAATAAAAAAAAATTCTTTTGCATTTCTATCGCGTTTTTCTCACTACTCAAAGCGCTCAGCAATTGCAGGTTAAGGGCCTTGCTCAAGAGCCCAACAGAGCAGAGTCCCTATTGGCATTCTCACTTAGGATGCCAGTGAGATACAAAATAGAAAGAAGTGGTGGCTGACTGTCTTGATCTGCACAGTCCAGGGTCTTATACAGAAGAAGGTGTATTCATGAATCCATTGTTGCGACCTGCTTTGTCACACATTTGGTCACTCAGAGTCCATTAAGAGCCGGCAGTTTTCCAAAACAAAAGAAAGAGCAATCGGAGGAAACCAATGTGAACAGTGAGGAAAGGGAATGGCCCGGGTGCACTTCCTAAGGGTTCTACTAACACAATTCGTTTTTAAAAGTAGGTTTTGCCGTGAGCTTTGTGTCTGTTAGTTTGAGTTGACCTCACCTCGGCACATTCGTCGGTCCTCGCGGAGAACGTAGCCTGCTGGACACTTGCATTCGTAGGAGCCATACGTGTTCACGCATCGGAAGGCACAGAGCAGGGGATTCAGAGCACATTCATTGACATCTGTAGGAGAAAACACCCATTAAATATGAAATAATTCTATCTGTTATTCACATCACAAGAGATTTCCTGCGTATAAAACAAAGAACAAATGAAAGAGGAACTTAAAAAATGAAAATTACTCAAATCAAAACGATTCCTCCCACAAAATGGAGAAAATGTCTGGGTAAGGGTGGCATTTCAATGCAAAGGGTACACTCCCTGGCATCGTTTCACTTTAGGATAATTCAGAGCCATAATTCAGTCAAACCTGCTTGATATTGGGACGTGGGACAAAAGTCACATGGGCATTGGGATAACATGTAAACATTGGCTGGGACAGATTAGGATTTGAACCCACTGTGAAAGCCGCTGTGCCAGGCTAGTATGAAAAGATGTACCAATCATCAAAAACCCCACAGGTTTGTTAATATTTGAATTACCTTAAATTCCATCTGTTCATTTTTTAAGAGGCTGGACCTGGAGTGGCAGCCCATTGTAGGGCACACACACACACACACACTCGCTGCACACACACACTGGGTCAATGTACAGTTGTGCATACAATTTTTTGTTGTGCAGGAAAAAATCAAAGTACCAGAAGAAAAACACACCCAGACACAGGGGTAATGGGCAAACTTGGCACAGACAGTGACAGGACGCACACCCAGAGCCCTACATCTGTGTGGCAGCAGTGCTAACCAAAAACCTGACATCACCTTCACAAGTCATCATAGGTCCGGGTTCAAAGCCTTCATCGCACGTGCATTCGAATGCTCCGACAACATTGGTACAGGTGCCATTACCACAGGGGTTGCCCACGGAGCACTCATCTGTATCTGTGAGATGAATATAAAAAAAAAATGTAAGAAAATGTCAGTAACGCAACAGTGTGTTATGTTTGGAAAAGAAGCAGTGAAGAAGCTCTATGACTGTAGAATGCATGAGATCGGAGGAAGCCATTTATTTAGGAGACACAGCCGACCTCAGCACCGGACAACAAGCAGGAACGACCCCCACGGATACAAAGCCCATAAACCTCACATGCACATCTTTCTGATTTGGTGCGGGGCGGTTGGGGTGGGGGGGTACAAAAGAAGAAACTAGTAAAAAAAAAAATGAGCAGAAGGCAAGACGAAGATTTAATGTTTATTGCCTTATGTTTACTTTCCCTTTCTGTGTTTTGATACATTAATATTTAATGTATTTATATATCTTTTGTGGCTATTATCTTGTTTATGCATTTACTATGTACTGTATGTATTATTTGTTCTTCTGTGTTACTTGTGTTTTGTAGGCAGAACCCTAAGAGGCGGGGTCATCATGACATCATGAGCTAAGGACCGCCCTCAGCCTATATACTGCAAAGCTGGGTAGCAGATATGTCAATAGTTCATGTTTCAGAGAGTGCGGTCACTGTGAGTATTGTTGTTCTGCTTTTTGAGTTATTGCTTATGATTTTGGGCTCTTCTTCTATTATTGGATCACATATGGGACTTGTTTGCTCTGGGTTTCCTGGCCTGTTTTTTATATGAAATAAACATTTATAAAGATTTGGTATTTGGAAAGCCGGAGGCTTTTGCAGTTTCTCTACATTGTGGGGCATTTATGTGTAGTTTGCCATATTTGTATATTTAAATTAATTAGGCTAAAGCCTGTCTGTGGAGTATGGGGTCAGGCTGCACAGGGTGAGGCTTATTCTAGGCAGGTTAGGGATGAATATTTTAGAGGCTTCATGCCCCTTTGCTATTTCGAGTGCACTGAAATTTATAAAAGTAGGGAATATTGCATTAGGGCTTTGCTGTATCCTGCCATTCTTGATCATTTCTGACTTTAGCAGCAAGGACCTACCATATCAAGTTATGTTCTGGTACTGTCTTCATAAGAAGGTGGTTAAGGCAGTGCACACATTCAAGACACTATAAGCTACCAAGATGAATCAGTCACTGCAGTCACATCCCATACAATTCTGCTAGAGTGAAACTGATCTAGAATGGCATTTCTGTGTGGTGGTTATCAGCCATGAATAAATCTATAATCAGCCTGCACCGTAAATGTGAACATATAAAAAAATTACCTTCACACTTGATGTTACCGGGGTCCAGAGTGAAGCCAAATCCACATTCACACCGGTAAGACCCATCTGTGTTGATGCATTCTCCATTCATGCAGAGCTCTGGATCAGATGAGCACTCATCTATATCTGATTTAGAAAAAATAAATAAAATGATTGGAAAGGAGTTATATACTTTATCAACTGATAGAATATGAAATGATAGATAGATAGATAGATAGATAGATAGATAGATAGATAGATAGATAGATAGATAGATAGATAGATATGGAAGACACTATATAATAGATAGGTAGTGGTGAAAGGCACTATATAATAGATAGATAGATAGATAGATAGATAGATAGATAGATAGATAGATAGATAGATAGATAGATAGATAGATAGATAGATAGATAGATAGATAGATAGACATGTCACTACAGTCATGGCCGAAATTATCGGCACCCCTGGAATTTTCCCAGAAATGCACCATTTCTCCCAGAAATTGTTGCAATTACAAATGTTTTTGTATCCACACGTTTATTTCCTTTATGTGCATTGGAATAACACAAAAAAACAGAGGAAAAAAAGCTAACTCTGACATCATGTCACACAGAACTTCAAAAATGGGCCGAGCAAAATTATTGGCACCCTTTCAAAATTGTGGGTAAATGGTTTTATTTCAAGCATATGATGCTCGTTTGAACTCACCTGTGGCAAGAAACGGGTGCTGGCAATACAGCAATCACACCTGAAGCCTGTTAAAATGGAGACAAGTTGACTCAACCTTTCTGTTGTGTGTCTGAGTGTGCCACACTAAGCATGGAGAATAGAGAGAAGAGCAGAGAATTGTCTGAGGACTTGAGAACAAAAATTGTGGATAAATATCAACAATCTCAAGGCTACAAGTCCATCTCCAGAGATCTTCATGTCCACTGTGCGCAACATAATCAAGAAGTTCACAACACATGGCACTGTAGCTAATCTCCCTGGACGTGGACAGAAGAGAAAAATTGATAAAAGACTGCAATGAAGGATAGTCTGAATGGTGGATAAACAACCCCAATCAACTTCAAAAACCTATTCAAGCTGTTCTACAGACTCAGGGTGCAACAGTGTCAACTCGAACTATCCGCCATCTGAACGAAATGAAACGCTATGGCAGGAGAGCCAGGAGGACCCCACTGCTGACACAGAAACATAAAAAAGACAGACTGGAGTTTGCCAAAATGTATTTGAGGAAGCCAAAATCCTTCTGGGCGAACGTCTTGTGGACAGATGAGACCAAGGTAGAGCTTTTTGGTAAAGCTCATCATTCTACTGTTTACAGAAAACGGAATGAGGCCTACGAAGAAAAGAACACAGTACCTACAGTCAAACATGGTGGAGGTTCTAAGATGTTTTGGGGATGTTTTGCTGCCTCTGGCACTGGATGCCTTGACTGTGTGCAAGGCATCATGAAATCTGAAGACTACCAAAATATATTGGGGCGCAATGTAGGGCCCAGTGTCAGAAAGCTGGGTCTGCGTCAGAGGTCATGGGTGTTCCAGCAGGACAATGACCCCAAACATACCTCTAAAAGCACCCAGAAATTGTTGAAGTACAAAGCGCTGGAGAGTTCTGAAGTGGCCAGCAATGAGTCCGAATCTAATCTGATTGAACACTTATGGAGAGATCTCAAAATTGCTGTTGGGAGAAGGCGCCCTTCAAATCTGAGGGACCTTGAGCAGTTTGCAAAAGAAGAAGAGTGGTCAGAAATACCAGTTGAGAGGTGTAACAAGCTTGTTGATGGTTAGAGGAAGCGCTTGATTTCAGTTATTTTTTCCAAAGGGCGTGCAACCAAATATTAAGTTGAGGGTGCCAATAATTTTGCTCGGCCCGGTTTTGGAGTTCTGTGTGACATGACGTCAGATTTGGCTTTTTTCCCTCTGTTTTTTTTGTGTTATTCCAATGCACATAAAGGAAATAAACATGTGGACACCAAAACATTTGTAATTGCAACAATTTCTGGAAGAAATGGTGCAGTTTCTAGGAAAATTCCAGGGGTGCCAATAATTTCAACCATGACTGTAGATAGATATGAAAGGCACTATATAATAGATAGGTACAGATGGATGTGAAAGGCACTATGTGATAGATAGATAGATAGATAGATAGATAGATAGATAGATAGATAGATAGATAGATAGATAGATAGATAGATAGATAGATAGATAGATAGATGTGAAAGGCGCTATATGACAGATCTCCACATTTCTAATTGTATTTCCGCACTTGTGATTCAAAGCCAAGTCCTTAGAACATTCACATCTGACATTTGAACATTAAAGTCTTACCAGGAGGTGGAAGCGAGGGATGTTGCTGGAAAGCTTCATTGCAGAATGTGCCGAATGTTTCTGAAAGTGAAAACATAAATGTTTCTTTTAATAACCGTTTGTACTGGAGATGCCTAAGTGGGCTCCTTTGGTTTTCAGTATTTCAGTCCAAGCTAAAGATGATTCATTTTCTTCACTATTTGAAAAAAAAACTATTCATTTCATTCCTCTTTCCCAGTCGTTTCTTTTTTAACCCATGACACGCCAGTCCTCACTCCATGTTATTCTTGTATTTATGTGTTTCTGCTGACTTCACGCAGTTCATTTTTCCTTCACACACACACACAGTTATTTTTTCTATTTTCACCACCAAGGACTTTTCAATGCCATTTCCACACACATGTGGCTGAAAGCGCCATTTGTTACTTAGTTAGTTAGGTGATGTTATGTTGATAGAACGCCTGTTATTATGTTAGCGGTTTTATCATAACCCCTACAAGCTAAATTGTAAATGGAATAGTTTTAATAATTTCTTGTCATTCTGACTGGAGATGAGTTCAGTTTGTGGTCTGCCTTGCAGTGTGTAAGGCATGGAGGGCAAACAGTTTCAAAGCGTACTGCAGCTATTGAACGTACTGAGCACACTGAATTTACTGACATATTAAAGTGAAGCCTTTGTAAGTTTGCCATAGAAAAGTAACAACAATTCAATAAAACAAACAAAAAAAAATCAATAAAAGATCCAAAAAAAAAAAAGTAATAACCTTTAAGTTTAGAAAGTAACTGAAGTTTAACAGAAGACAGCTAAGATTCTAATCAGACAGACAAGAAACCTTTTTCCCTTTTTTAAATTTCCACCTAACCTTTTTTAAAATGAACTTTACTGGACTGAGAGAATTCTTCTGTTACGTGTTTGACTCCTGCTGGGTGCTCAACATTGGGAACCTGGAAAAGACGCCGCTGCAGTGCCAATCCTGCCGACTACTCCTATTCCTTTTGCCTAAGAATGATTTTTGACATGTGGCAGAACATTTAAATGGCACGTGTCACTCTGTCACCTTTGACACTTAGCTGAACATTTTCCCACAAGACTGGACACCCAGGAAATGCCAGTTTTAGGTTTCGGCTGATTACAATCCATTTGTCTAGTGTTCAGTTTAGCAGCCGTGTGAGTTTAACACCACCAAAGCTCAGATATCGTCAGGTTAGGTTGCATCTCCAAAAGCGTCAAAAATGTGTTCAGCATGG
This sequence comes from Erpetoichthys calabaricus, assembly GCF_900747795.2. NCBI lineage: Eukaryota > Metazoa > Chordata > Cladistia > Polypteriformes > Polypteridae > Erpetoichthys > Erpetoichthys calabaricus. The sequence goes on along the minus strand of NC_041410.2, from coordinate 12,550,619 downwards.
TGTCTCAGAGGTGGCTCTCTGTCTGACAAGAGTAACTTCACTCCTAAAAAATAAAGGTGCCAAAGCAGTTCTTCAGAGTGGTGCCATTGGAGAACCTTTTTTTTTTTTAGGTCCCAAAAGAACCATCTTGCAGAAGGTTCCAGAAAGAACCTTTGCATATGGGAAAGGTGCTATATAAAGAAGATAAGATATATTATTATAACCATAACAGGTAACATAATAAATAAATGATAACTTGTTTGTGAAATACCAGTGGGTTCCTGATTTTAAAAGGCCTCTCATTGCATGTAATCACACGGCCTAAGTTCAGGTTTTCTTGATCTGTTAATATCGTGCTATAGGTAACCCTACTATACATTCACGATTTCCATTTTGTCCACGTAATATGTGGACGAACCTTTCTGAAGCCCATACAACCAAGTTCATGCTCTAAAAACTCCTTCCAGGTTGAAATGGGTCTTTGTCAAGCAATGAAACTACAAAGAACCACAGCGCCCAGTAAGATGCCATTAAGGAAGCAGCATTTTTGAGAGCGATGGAGGAACTGTTATTGCACGATGAGCGACTGCAAAAAGCAGACATTTGCTTACCGTATATACTCGCGTATAAAATTTGATTATAAAATCAGACCCCGACTTACACCTGTTCAAAAATACGATAATTATTATTTTTTAAAATTTTTTTTTTTACTAAGGGGCTTTGCCCCCAGGTCACGTCACTCGCCAACCCCCCGGCCTGCACTACACACCAGCCACTTCACATCTGTGGATTTCACTTTCACCAAACAATAAATCTTTTCATTCTCACCGATTCGCCTCTTCATTGTGTATAAACACTACTTTTCCCTGATGGCAACACGAATTAGACGATCTACAAGTCTCCGATTTAAAGTTTAAATCCGGACAATATACTCGATCTGTTTTCGCTGTTCTGTTACTTCACCGATTAATAATTTCCATTTGTTTGCGCTAATGCGATCTTTACTATCATTTTTTTGACATGTTCGAATATTAGTACTTCTATTATCTGTAACCTGCTCTGCATGTGTATCGTGCCAACGTTTTTGAATTCTTTACGACGTTCTACTTTGTCATCTACTCTTTGTCTTTTATTTCTGACCCCAGGCCTGGTTAAATCTCTTGGCACAAAATCTCGTCTCGCGGGACATGAAAGTATCTCTCTGAAAAAGTCACGTCTCGTCACAGGATTTTTTTATTATAACAGAGAGACATTTTCTTGCCTCCTCCAATCTCTCATTGGTTCCTTAGACGCATCGAATTTTGTTGCTGAAGCGTAGTTACCAATTTCTTTCGCAACTTCAACGACTTTTAATTTAAAACCAGCTTCATATTTTCTTCTGATTGAACGCTCCATCGTAGATAAGGGATGCTCTTACGATAAAGGTGTATGAGGGTGTGAGATACAAAAACAAAAATCAGTGCAAACGTCACTTTGGAATAGTTTGGGTATCACAGTGTGGTCACGTAGGCACAATACATGGAAGTAAAAGGCCATGTGCTCGGTGGTGACTCTCGCAGGTGGGCGTTAGCATATCGTAATCTCTTGGACCAATAGTGTGAGCTTTCCGGATTCGACTTATACAACCGACATTATAAAATACCAGAAATTATACGGTAAAATCAAGCCCCAACTTATCTGCGAGTATATACGGTAGTTCTGATGCATTGAAGTATGTACTTTAGTTTAATGAAATTTGACCACAACTGCAATAGTGAGCGTCGGGAAGGTTTTGAGGGTGGTCAAGTGGTAGGAAAGCTTAGAAAAAAGGCCATGTGCTCCGTGGTGACTCTCTCAAGTGAGTGTTAGCATATCGTAATCTCTTGGACCGATTGCGTGAGTTTTCCACATTCGACTTATACGACCGACATTATAAAATACCGGAAATTATACGGAAAAATCAAGCACCGACTTATCAGCTGGAGAACTTAAACGCGAGTATATACAGTACAAGTCGGGGTCAGCCAGATTGAAGTCGGTATATACCATAGCGCTCTTACACTAACTAGCCATTGTTACATCCCATTGAGATTGAGATTGTTGGATTGGAGAAGGAGCTTTGATACACCTCATTGAGTCCATCAGGTTCTTTCCTTAAAGAGTAGTGGCTGGTGGCAGGCTGGAGGCCATTCTGTACGCACCTTCTCCACGTTTAGGGCAGATTTCACAAGGACTACCCCAGCCTTCGCCTGGTGATGCACTGCAGCAGCACTCTCTCTTGGTTATGTTCTTAGATTTCGGAGAAGAGCACTGTCCGTTTTCAAACTTCGTATAGCAGAAGTGTCTTCTCATATCTGAAAGATGAAATGGAGAAGAGTGTTAAATGACCAAAGTGGGCGCTTGGTGCAGAAGCCATCAAAGTCAAACTCTTTTAGGGGCCCTAATAGAGACCACTGCCCAACAAATCACTTTACAACTCGTGATGGGCCGTAGTAATCCGTCTCCAAATCCTGCGCCCCTCTTGTTACTGTTTAGCTCAGGGGTCCTCAATCACAGTCCTGGAGGGCCGCAGTGGCTGCAGGTTTTTGTTCTAACCCGGTTGCTTAATTAGAAAGCAGTTCTTGCCAATAATTTAATTTCATGGCTTGTTGGTGCTTTAACTCTGCTATGTCAGGTCAGTCTCATATCCTAGATTTTCTTCCCCTTTCTAAGGATATCATCCAAATGATTTGAAGGCTAAAATGGAGGAGTAATTCTCATTCTTTCACTTTTTGTCTGCCGCTTGTGCTCTCTTCTTCTTCTTGATCCCATACAATGCTGAGATCCCACCCGGTTAGGGCAAGTAGCTCTGCCCCTTCCAGTCCCACTGACTTAAAAACCCGGGTGTCCCAGAAGGAGGAGTCCCTTTTGGCCCGAGCAAGAACATTAGAACAATCTGGACAAGAACAGGCCATTCAGCCCAACAAAGCTCGCCAGTCCTGTCCACCTAATTCCTCTAAAAATAAAATTAAGTTTTTAAAGTTCCTAAAGTCCTCCTGTCTACCATGCTACTTGGTCACTTATTCCACATGTCTGTGGTTCTCTGTGTAATGAAAAACTTCCTAATGTTTGTCTGAAATTTCCCCTTAACAAGTTTCCAGCTGTGTCCCCGTGTTCTTGATGAACTCATTTTAATGTCACCATCTCGATCCACTGGACTGATTCCCTTCATCATGTTAAACACTTCAGTCAGGTCTCCTCTTCATCTCCTGTAAACGCTCAGCTCTTTTAATCTTTCCTCGTAACTCATCCCCTGTAGCCCTGGAATCAGCCTAGTCGCTCTTCTCTGGACTTTCTCTAGTGCTGTTATGTCCTTTTTCTAGCCCAGAGTCCCAAACTGCACCCAGGACTCCAGATGAGGCCTCACCAGCTGCTGGATGGAGTTCTCTAAAAGCCAGATCCCTCTTAAGAAGCATTTATCAAAGTCCCATTACGGGATACGTGCCAAGACGCACTCTTTACGTTATTCATCTTCATATTTTTATGGACGAATAAAGGGGATGACCCAGTCGCTGTCTCAAAATGTTTTGTTTTTGACTCTGTCCTTGCCACACCCAGCCACAATAGTTACATCCCAAGTGATATCGGAGTCAAGGAGTGCAGCTGTAACAAGTGCTGAACTGCTGTATTTCTGTGCTTAGGAATTCTGGATGAGTATGAGGGTGGCACGGTGCTGCATGGCTGCTGCCTCATAGTAAGGAGGCTGGGGTTCACATCCCAGGTCCTTCCTGCATGGAGTTTGCATGTTCTCTCCATGGTCAGTGAGGGTTTCCTCCCACAGTCCAAAGACAGGCAGGTTAAGTGGACTGGTGATGCTAAATTGGCCCATGTGTGTGTGTGTTTTGCCCTTCAATGGACTGGCACCTTGTCCAGAAGGATTGTTCCTGCCTTGTGCCATATGCTTTACTGGAAAAGGCTCCAACTGCATGGGGTCCATGCTCAGTATAAGCTGGTGGCTGGATTAGTTCTGAGGGTCTCACCCAAGTCTTGTCGGGTAGCGCACTGAGTCGCGGCAGGTTGCCTAAGCGATTGGCATTGCCACGTGGTATATTTGCACTCTCTGCTCTGATGCACCACTCAGTTCACTGAAGGGGAATCCTCTTCCCGTTTTTAATGAACGTCTTCAATGCAGCGGGATGGGAAGACACTTACATGTGAAAAAGTGGGCTGTAACATCAAAAAGGCCGGATTAGTCCAATCTCTAATGGTCTTCGGGCCACAGCTTACCTATGCATATTCTTCCATTTGGTGACAACTCAAAGCCATCTGAACACTGACACTTGAAACTCCCAAGCGTGTTGGTGCAGGTGCCAAAGATGCAGTAGTCAGAGGTGATGGCACACTCGTCGATATCTGTAGGGAAGAGACAGGCAGAGTCCATTTATAAAGTCAGTCAATGTGGCAAATCCATCAATCAATCAGTCAATCAATCGATTGATCAGAGTTTAATCCCCGGCAGTAGCTCTCACACGATTATATACCACAAATATTATAAAAAGCAAGTAGAAATGCTATTCCAAAGCATGTCCTTACCCCAATCCCCTAGAAAATGTTTTGATTTATGTTCGCACCCCCCCACAAAGGTAATATCACATCTGAAGGTGAAAAAGTCAAATTTATCATTTTTGAACCAAAAACAGTAATGCAGGTAAACAAATTCAACTAAAAAAAAATGTTTGAATTCAGCACATAAAATTTCAGTATGAATGTTGAGCAATTTAACATTAGAAATCTCAGTAATCTTGTGAATGTATCCCTCGTGAAGCTTAGACACGCGATCAATGTTCAAGGGGACTGAGGGATTGGAGACCCCCCAGTGAAGCCTGCCGCTAAAGCAGTGAAACACAGTCATTGAGTTTTGTCCCCTGATAAAACCTCCACTGCAGTCCAAAACCAGTTGTGCTGCTTTACTGCCAGGACCGCCAGCAAGAGAGATGGGCCGAGGGTAAGCAGCAGGTGTCGCATTCAGGGGGCATACAGCTCCCCAAACCCGAACACAACACACACAGAGCCCAAGTCCAGCACACAACACACCTTTATTCAGCTGTGGGAAACGCTTTTGTCTCACTCCCTACAGCAACACACAGTGCAAAGCACCAAATACGCTGTATAACATTATATAACTACCTGTCCTGTTCTCTTGTCTCTTTCTCTCTCAGTTCTCCACTCTGTCTATCTATCTATCTATTATATAGTGCCTTTTGTATGTATCTATCTATCTATTATATAGTGCCTTTCATATGTATCTATCTATCTATTATATAGTGCCTTTCGTATGTATCTATCTATCTATTATATAGTGCCTTTCACATCTATCTATCTAAGTTATAGAGTGCTTATCTATCTATCTATAGAGTGTTGATCTTATCTACCTATATATATTTAACTATCTATCTATATATATTGTCAAAGCTGGCGGAGGCTACGGAGGTACGAGTAGCTCCAACCAAAGGGGCATGGGAACTTCGAAGGGGGTGCCGAAAGAGTAGGCCCTGGAGTGCCGGTAGGAGGGGTGAGCGCTGCCTGTGCGAGGCACGACAGGACACCAGGTGGTGGTGTCCAGGCAGCGTCTCAGCCCCTGTTTCTGTTCTTTGTTTAACAGGACCGGACCCTGGAGCTTCAAGAGTAGGACCCACTTCGGGGATGAGCAGCTCTGCCCGACGGGTCTTCGCTGGCAGTGGGGCAGTGTCGCAGGTGGCTGAGAGGGTGACCCAGCCGGGACGCCACGGAGGACCAGAAGAGGGTTTATGCCTTCCCCAAACCACGTGGGGGCGTCCGCCCTGGTGGCTTTGGGGACCGCCAGAGGGGCCCTAATACCTTGGGAGCCACACCCGGAAGTGCTGGGGGGAAGAGGATCGGGGACACCCGGAGTGTTTCCGGGTGCGCAGCCGGCACTTCCTCCACACTGGGGAGTGCCGGTGGAAGATTGTCGGGAGGCACCTGGAGCACATCTGGGCGATTATAAAAGGGGCCGCCTCCCTCTGTTCATTGACTTGAGTCAGGAGGAAGCAGGACGAGGTCTGGGAGGAGGCAAGGAGGCGGCCTGAAGAGAGGAGGCATTGTGTTGTGGCCAGGACTTTTAGGGACTTTGGAGAGTGTTGAGCACAGTTGTAAATATGGAGAAGGTGAATAAACGTGTGTTGGGTGACTTTAATGTGTCCGCCTGTCTGTGTCCAGGTCATCTTCCACAATATCTATCTATCTATCTATCACATAGTGCCTTTCCTATCTATCCATTATATAGTGCCTTTCATATCCATCTATCTATTATATAGTGCCTTTCTGATCTATCTTTCAGTTATATAGTTGCTTTCATATCTATTGATCTATCTATCTATATTACATAGTGCCTTTCCTATCTATCTATCCATTATATAGTGCCTTTCATATCCATCTATCTATCTATATTACACAGTGCCTTTCCTATCTGTCCATTATATAGTGCCTTTCATATCCATCTATCTATTATATAGTGCCTTTCTGATCTATCTATCAGTTATATAGTTGCTTTCATATCTATTGATCTATCTATCTATATTATATAGTGCCTTTCCTATCTATTATATAGTGCCTTTCACATCTATCTATCCTCTACTCCTCCCGACTCTGGCTAGGTGCTTGGTGACCTACAGTATGTCCGGTAGCACTTCCCGGTGTGGCAGAAGTGGTGCAACCAAGGGCTCAGCAGTAATCGTCAAGGTGCCCCCTCTCCATGCTCCAAACCTGTGGCCCCACTGCAAGCCAGGGGAGCTGCCCTCTGTCGTCCCGGGGGTGGTGTTGCCCCATGCAGGCTCCTTTTATCCGCTCCTTTTGTTACGAAGGCATACCCAGCCAAGTAAGTATCCCGGCAGTGTCTGTTACAACATAAAGGATTGTGGGATTTTGGGGTGGTGTACAAAGTTGTACAGTGGAAGGGAAGGTGCTGAAAATCTCAAAAAAATGTATGGATGAGAAATTTGGATAAATCATTGAACCAAAGCAGTTTTATGGTCAAACAGTCCAGGATGGCAAGGACCTGTAAAACTGTGTGAAAATTAAAGTCATTATGAAGATGAGAATTGTCCCCATTAGGATAGATTAAAACTACACCAGGGTTCCTTCAAAACATCTGCTTGCAGATTTTTGTCTTCCTTTTATTTTTACGCCTGTGGATTTCAGACATACCTTGACATGTCTCCTGTGTCAGTTCATAGCCGGGTGGGCAGATACATCTGTAGGATCCATCGAGATTTTGACAGGTTCCTGCTCCACATGTATTTGGGTTCACAAGACACTCATTAATATCTAAAAAAATAGAAAAGAAAGAATAGTCAAAACCCAAAGTAGGACAACTGTTTCCAACCAGTGGCGTGTAATTACTCGTGTCACTTATCCTGTAATGACAGGGATGACTCCAGGCTGAATGAAGCACTTTGCACTGATGCTTCACCTCTGAACCTGAGGTTTAACCATCATGTGTTTCCCAAGACTGAAGTAACTAGCACGTCTACACTCTACCTGTCACTACTCAGCAATTTTACAAGGTAAAATTTAAATGAAAAAATAAATCAACAGTCCAAAATTTGCCACTGGGCACCAAGGATACAAAAGAAAGAAATGGCACACCGTGTTTAAACTCCTAACAACCACCAGAGATAACAGCTGAGCCTGCAAGGGTTTGCATCATTCACCAGGCTCTATGCGACCAAAGTGAGTGCCTGCCTAACTCGTCGAGCTCCTAAAGATCACAAACAAATCCACACCGATGCTTCAAAAATGGATGGTTCAAAATACAAAACAATATGCAAAAATTATTCAAAAGAGCAGTGAAACAAGCTGCAAAATGACAGACTCATGGCTTTTCTGACATAAATCAATTAATAAATTATAAAAATGGAAGATGGACAAGATGGAAGATGGTCCTCAGCCGGAAAAGGGTGGAGTGCCCTCTCAGGGTTGGTAGCGAGATCCTGCCCCAAGTGGAGGAGTTCAAGTATCTCTGGGTCTTGTTCACGAGTGAGGGATGAATGGAGCGTGAGATCGACAGGCAGATCGGTGCGGCATCCGCAGTAATGCGGGCTCTGCATCGGTCTGTCGTGGTGAAAAAGGAGCTGAGCTGCAAGGCGAAGCTCTCAATTTACCAGTCGATCTATGTTCCTACCCTCACCTATGGTCATGAGCTATGGGTAGTGACCGAAAGTATGAGATCGCGAATACAAGCGGCTGAAATGAGTTTCCTCCGCAGGGTGTCTGGGCTCTCCCTTAAAGATAGGGTGAGAAGTTCAGAGTAGAGCCGCTGCTCCTCCGCATCGAGAGGAGTCAGATGAGGTGGCTCGGGCATCTGATCAGGATGCCTCCTGGACGCCTCCCTGGTGAGGTGTTCCGGGCACGTCTAACCGGGAGGAGGCCCCGGGGAAGACCCAGGACACGTTGGAGGGACTACGTCTCTCGAATGGCCTGGGAACGCCTTGGGATTCTCCCGGAAGAGCTAGAAGAAGTGGCTGGGGAGAGGGAAGTCTGGGCATCTCTGCTCAAGCTGCTGCCCCCGCGACCGACCTCGGATAAGCGGGAGACAATGGATGGATGGATGGATGGAAGATGGACAAAGAAAACAACACAAAGCAAACAAAAAATAAGCATGAAACAGTCTAAAAAGACAAGTCAACTAGCTAAAGAACGTAACACAGCCTTTCCTTCAAATGCCATCCAAGGCTTGAGGGCACACACAGTCTGTCACCACACCTCCCCTGCTCTGGGGGCTTTGGCAATGAATTCCTTTCCTGCCATCTCACTTACCCACACAGTTTCGACCATCATATGTAAGTTCGTAACCATCACGGCACACGCAGTGGAAAGATCCAATGGTGTTTAAACAATTCCCATTCCTACAGAGGTTGCGAACCGTCGTGCATTCATCCACATCTAGGGAATAAAATGGGAGTAACATGTTAGAACATTAAGAATGATGAAACACTCGAGCAGATCTGAATAAGAAAATGACAGCAAATCAAACACTCGTCTGCACAGGGGATAGATAGATAGATAGATAGATAGATAGATAGATAGATAGATAGATAGATAGATAGATAGATAGATAGATAGATAGATAGATAGATAGATAGATAGATAGATAGATAGATAGATAGATAGATAGATAGATAGATAGATAGATAGATAGATAGATAGATAGATAGATAGATAGATAGATAGACAGACTTTATTAATCCCAAGGGGAAATTCACATACTCTAGCAGCAGCATACTGATAAAGAAAATATTAAAGACTGATAACAATGCAGGTATAACAGACAATAACTTTGTATAATGTTAACATTTACCCCCCCGGGTGGAACTGAAGAGTCGCATAGTGTGGTGAAGGAACGATCTCCTCAGTCTGTCAGTGGAGCAGGACGGTGACAGCAGTCTGTTGCTGAAGCTGCTCCTCTGTCTGGAGATGATCCTGTTTAGTGGATGCAGTGGATTCTCCATGATTGACAGGAGTCTGCTCAGCGCCCTTCGCTCTGCCACAGATGTCAAACTGTCCAGCTCCGTGCCTACAATAGAGCCTGCCTTCCTCACCAGTTTGTCCAGGCGTGAGGTGTCCTTCTTCTTAATGCTGCCTCCCCAGCACACCACCGCGTAGAAGAGGGCGCTCGCCACAACCGTCTGATAGAACATCTGCAGCATCTTATTGCAGATGTTGAAGGACGCCAGCCTTCTAAGGAAGTATAAACGGCTCTGTCCTTTCTTACACAGAGCATCAGTATTGGCAGTCCAGTCTAATTTATCATCCAACTGCACGCCCAGGTATTTATAGGTCTGCACCTTCTGCACACAGTCACCTCTGATGATCACGGGGTCCATGAGGGGTCTGGGCCTCCTAAAATCCACCACCAGCTCCTTGGTTTTGCTGGTGTTCAGGTGTAGGTGGTTTGAGTCGCACCATTTAACAAAGTCCTTGATGAGGTTTCTATACTCCTCCTCCTGCCCACTCCTGATGCAGCCCATGATAGCAGTGTTGTCAGTGAACTTTTGCACGTGGCAGGACTCCGAGTTGTATTAGAAGTCTGATGTATGTTGGCTGAACAAGACCAGAGAAAGTAGAGTCCCCTGCGGCACTCCTGTGCTGCTGACCACAATGTCAGACCTGCAGTTCCCGAGACGCACATACTGAGGTCTGTCTTTAAGATAGTCCACGATCCATGCCACTAGGTATGAATCTAATCCCATCTCTGTCAGCTTGTCCCTAAGGAGCAGAGGTTGGATAGTGTTGAAGACGCGAGAGAAGTCTAGAAACATAATTCTTACAGCACCACTGCCTCTGTCCAAGTGGGAGATAGATAGATAGATAGATAGATAGATAGATAGATAGATAGATAGATAGATAGATAGATAGATAGATAGATAGATAGATAGATAGATAGATAGATAGATAGATAGATAGATAGATTACCTCAGGGGAATTCAAGCACCCAGTAGCTCAAACCCATCAGTAAAACAGAACAATAAATAAATAACAAAAGGTCAGATGTGCCAGTTGTCACAGCGTCAGAAGGCAGAGCGGTGACCAGGTCACGAGTCACTCATGTTGACAACAGCTTTATAAAATCTCACAGCAGTAGGACCAAATGATCTTGTAAAGTGTTGTGTTCTTCAGCGCGGTGAAAGAAGGTGACTGCTGCGTTTTCTTCTCTGACCCTCCCATAGTTCTGTGGAGGGGGTGACTGCTGTTGTCAAGGATGGCCTGTACCTTCTCCCCATTCACTTTTCTACCACAATTCCCAGTGAGTCCACAGTCCTGCCCAGCACCAAGTCAACCTTCTTCACCAGCTTTTCCATCCTCTTCGTGTTCTTACCCGTCACACTGCCTCCCAAACAAATGGCAGCAGTAAAGAGGACACTGGTAACGACTCTCTGACAGAACACACACAGCATTTCTCGACATATCTTACACTGAATGATCAGTCTTCTGAGGAAAAAGCGCCTGCTCTGCCCTTTCCTGTAGAGGACATCTGTGTCCACAGACCAGTCCAGTCTGTCATCAAGGTGGACACCTAGAGATTAATAAGTCTGCACCACCTCAATGTCCTCCCCTTGGATGTTATCAGGCTGAAGGGGGGGGGTGCCTAGACCTGTGTATGGACGTGTGTTTCAGAAAGTGGTGCACTCGTCCATATCTGTATACCGAAACACGGTGACAATGACAGGGAGCCTTTGATAGAGGAACACTGGACTGGTCAACAGGACAAAGTACAGTGACTTTACAAGCTGAACACTGATTTATAGTTAAACTAGTCAAAGTGCCCAGTGCTGCCCGGGTAAATATCTATAATGGTTTAAATGAATTACGCAAATGTTTATGTGTTCTTTAAATGTTGACCCTTTTGTCATTACTGGCTGCCCCCTCTCCATTAATCTGTCTGCTCTCAGGGGTGAAGAGTTGATCTTTTTAGTGTCTGAGTGGATTCCATAATCGCCGGGTTGGCACCTTGAATTCGATTTCTTTGTATCTTCTGGTTTGCTGTGGCTTCACAAACTGATATTTAATCCTCCCGTGAATAAACCAGTTAAAAGATTAAATTATTGATACGGCGTGTAAACTGGGCAAATCTGGTTGGAATGGCAATCTGTACCAGTGTAGACCTCCAGGACTGGAGTTGAGTACCCCAGTATAGAACAATGGCAAAGAAAAACAAATGAGAAGACGCAGAACAACACATAAGTACCACTTAGAGAACAATCAGGACAAGTTATGGGACCAAAGCGCTGCTACCTCCTGAAAGATGATGGCACTACGACACTACAGCTTATCTCTCTCTTCTCAGTTCTGGGTCTCAGTTCACTGAGCTTGTTGGAACAAACTGTAGCTAATATGGAGGCTGTCCTATTGGATTGGCTGTGCGTTATTTATGTATCTTTAAAAGGCTGCTAGTGACAGCATTATGAGGACAACATTTCCACCTTTCTTTCTTTTGTTCAGTATGTTATATCATTTGTGATGGATGCCATCATGAGAGAGGTGCACCAGGGTAGGCACGGAGTCCAGTTTGGTGAGGACCAGTTTCTAACAGATCTCATGTTCACCGATAACACCACCATACTGGCCGATAAGGATGCGGAGGCCACAGATATCCTCTACGACATCGCTCACATCACCCAGTTGTACGCGGACAAGACGAAAAGTACTGACAAGCGATGGATTGCCGGCCATCGTTCAACTTGATGGCTTCCAGAACAAGCAGGTCCAAGAGTTCAAATACTTGCAGTTGTTGGTGCAGGAAAAGAAAATCGCATCAACGGCAGAAATCCGCAGCCAAACTGGTCAAGCAGCCGCAGCATTTGCTTCCCAGAAGTGGTGTCTGTGAAAGTGAATCAACATCTCGAAGGTCGGCTGTTCCAGACCCTGATTCTGCCAATGTTCCTACATGGATCAGAGACCTGGATCCTACTCAAATCAGATTTAGAGAAACTCAAGGTCTTCCAAATGCATGGTCAACGCCAGATTCTACGTGTCTTCCTATGCCATCAAGTCCGAAATGAAGGAATTGGACACCGAATTGCAGACCATCGACGAGCAGATCCAGAAGTGATGACTACGTTGGGTTGGCCACGTGTGACCCACAATCGACAGGTGCACAAACTCCTCCGGTGAAATCAACCTGCCCAACGATCAGCACCAAAGAAAACCCTGGATCAAGCAGGTCGAAGAAGAAATCGTCAGAATTCATAGACTTAACATCGAGGAGGCCAGCAACAACAGCCATGGACCATCGGGCATGGAAACGTGTTATATGAACAAAATCCGACAACCATTGGCACCCACAGCAGCGTACGGGCTTAGGAGCCAATCCAAACCAAATGCCAGCTAGGGATCAAATAAGAAGAAGAAAGAAGATGGCGTATCTGCATTCAGCGTCTTACCCACGCAGTCGTTGTTGTGCGAGAGTTCAAATCCTGGGTAGCACAAACAGTTGTAAGAGCCCACGGTGTTCTTGCATGTCCCGTTGCCACAGGGTAGCCTTTCACATTCATCGACATCTGAAATACAAGCAAAAAAATAACGCTGTCCCGTTAATAAGACAAATTGTTTTTGTTGTTACGTGGCACAGGCACATCATTTTCAGTGTTACGTGCCAGTCCAGTTACAACAACACATTGTGGTGGGAGTCGCAATGTAAGTCGACATTAAGACTCTCATTAAAGAAGCAAAGGAGGAAGGAAAGGTGCCATCGTGGCACACATTGAGTCAAAATACGACCAAACAATGACACCATCCATCACACAATGATCATCATTTACTATAAGCCTTTCTCAGTGCCAAGTTTTGCTCTATGGCTGCTATGGTGTCAGAAGCCAGTCAGTCGGTCATTTTCTAACCCGCTTAGTCCTGAACAGGGTCACGGGGATGCTGGAGGTGATCTCAGTTAGCACAGGGCACAAGGCAGGGGCAAACTCAGGGTGCCAGGACAAACAGACACACACACACACACAGGCCAACTTGCATGTCTTTGAGGAAATCAGAGCACCAGGAGGAATCCCAGGCAGACACATGCAAACTCCATGCAGGGAGGACACGGGATGTGAACCCTAGTCGGTCTCCACTGCACCGCCATGCCACCCCGGAGTCAGAAGTAATTCTAGTTGAACACTGTGAAGGAGTGCCCGGTTGTCCAGAGGATGCCAAGAGTAGACAATGCAGACCCTGCCTTCGGAGCACTCAGCCTCAACACCTTATTACAATAATTCTTTGCATTTATATTGCGCTTTTTCTCACTACTCAAAGCGCTCAGCAATTGCAGGTTAAGTGCCCAACAGAGCAGAGTCCCTATTGGCATTTACGGGATTCGAACCGGCAACCTTCCGATTGCCAGTGCAGACCCCTAGCCTCAGAGCCACAATGGGCTTTGCATCATTTTAAAGCAAACCTGCTAGAGCCGGTCCAGACTGGCTCACGTCACTGCGCACTCTCGGGCACTCACCGACACACATGGTTTGATCAGGAGTCGTCTTAAAGCCATTATGGCAGGTGCACCGGAAGCTTCCCACCGTGTCGATGCACTGTCCGTGACTGCAGACGTTCGGGATCTCCAGGCACTCGTTGCGATCTAAAAGGATGAAAAGGGAAAAGAAGACGGAGAGTGTGAGATTGATGCTGGCGACCCCAAAGAATCAAAGCAACGCGGACGGTGAAATTCATACCCACGTGTCTGACCAGGGTCTCAAACACACAAAGAACACACAAAGCGGCTCACCTGATGGACTTCGTCTCCCTGTTTAGTTCTGCTTCAGGTCCCTGAAACCTTATGGAAGAAAAGACTCTGCAATGAGGACGGCACACCACTTAGGAATGAATGAAGGAATGAGGTTTTTAAACGTATTTGGAAACGCCTGGCACTCAAGGTACTTCGTCTTTAATGAAGAAAAAAATAAGGAATTTCCATTGCAATTTTACGGTAGCCGAGAAAGGACGTGCAATATCGTTATTTTTTTAAATTGTCTCCTCGAGATAACGTACTAATTTGATCGAGATCTGAAGAAAGCAAACTTTGTTTTCTTGAGATAACGGAATAATTTTATCGCGATCTCGAGAAAACGAAACTTAACCTTGGCTCCTGGCATCAGACTCGTTTACATTACGACGCCTACGGGTTGTATTAAGTTACAGTGCATCCGGTAAGTATTCACAGCGCATCACTTCTTCCACATTTTGTTATGTTACAGCCTTATTCCAAAATGGATTCAATTCATTTTTTTCCTCAGAATTCTACATACAACATCCCATAATGACAACGTGAAAAAAGTTTACTTGGGACTTTTCCAAATTTATTAAAAATAAAAAAACTGAGAAATCCCATGTCCATAAGTATTCACAGCCTTTGCTCAATACTTTGTCGATGCACCTTTGGCAGCAATTCCAGCCTCAAGTCTTTTTGAATATGATGCCACAAGCTTGGCACACCTATCCTTGGCCAGTTTCGCCCATTCCTCTTTGTAGCACCTCTCAAGCTCCATCAGGTTGGATGGGAAGCGTCGGTGCACAGCCATTTTAAGATCTCTCCAGAGATGTTCAATCGGATTCAAGTCTGGGCTCTGGCTGGGCCACTCAAGGACATTCACAGAGTTGTCCTGAAGCCACTCCTTTGATACTAGGGGGCTCCGCCCCCTGCTCGCTTCGCTCGCCAACCCCTGGCGTTGGGGCATGACAAAGAGTGAGATGTATGAATTAGATATAGAATAGTGTGCAGGTTTGGATGATGCCTATATAAATACAAAATAGAGTGTTTGGCATAGAGTAATGTTTTTTTGGAATATTTCTCTGTATACAACATTAGTAGTAAAGATGGTGTCTTGTCTTTGAATGAGTCTTCCTTGGCATGGATCATTTTTAATTTTAACTTTATTGTGAGATGAACGTCGAACACATGAGAAGGCAAAATAAAGTTGTGCATGTCCAAAAACGGGTTCAGAGAGGTAGATGCCAACCTTGTCCATGGTTTGTCCTTGTGATTTGTTGCTGGTCATGGCAAATGCAGGTTTAATGGGGAACTGTCGGTGTTTCAATGTAAAAGGTAATTCTAGGTCAGAACTCGTAAGGTCAATTCCAAGAATGAGAACAGTATTGTTAGCATGTGAATCTGAAAGAACTGTTGCTTGAATAACATCGTGTGTTATGGTGTTGACGACTAACCGTGTGCCATTGCATAAACCCTGTTTAGTGTTAAGGTTTCTTAATAGCATGATTATTGTTCCGTTTTTAAGGGTAAGGTTGTGTTGTGGTCATCCATCCGGGTTAATAGTGTTCAAATATTCTAATGGGAAATTCAGATGTTCATTGTCGTCATCAGAGTCAACTTTGTCAGAGCTTAGAAAGAGCCGTGTCTCTCCAGGAAGTAATGAAATGACCTGGTTAATAATGTGATTAACATTAATATTTTTTGGACATAATATAGTGCGTTGTGTTAACCACATATGCGAAAGCAGTATGGGCCATTGCCTTTTGGTGTCCTGTTATGTTCTCTGGTAGATGCAAAAGCAAATGAACTATTGTAGGATCTAATGTAGTTCATAAAGTTTTTACTTTCAGGCACATCCTTAGTTAGAAGCTTCTGTAGATATTCCGGATATGAATGTAAAGGAGGCTTTCTAATCTGCCCCTTTTGACAACAACGTGTAAATTCATTATTTGTATTGCCAGTTGTTTCTTCTGTGAAGTTAAGTGAATGACAATGATTGCAAATGACATTCATTAATCCCAATGAATTTTCCTCAATAGTGGACTCATTATTGAAAGCGTTGTCAGCCAACTGGCGTAAGAGTTTAGCAGACGTCTGGTGTTGATGTCTGCGACGGGCATGTTTTGCTTGTGGTGTTTGAGTGCCGCGTTGTTGCATGTCCATTATTTGTGACGCGCTATTTTTGAGTTTTAATTGATTCGCCTCCGCTTTGCGCAAAGTCCGTTTCACTCTACGTCGTGCATTGTTTGTATCGTGCCTTGTTCGTTTTTGTACGTCGGTCAGTTGAGCTTTCTGCTTTTTGAGTCCTGCTTGCTTGTTTTCTGGCCGGTCATATGCGCGTTGCTTTGCTCCCTTTTTTGTATGTCTGAGACGCAAGCTCTTTCTTTTGAAATCGTGCTTGTTTTGATGCAGCACTTTGAGACGCGCGCTGTATGCATCTACGTTCAATGTGTCTGTTCATTTGGGCACGTCTCTGTAACGGGGTTACTTGAGCTTTGCGTTTTTTGATCCGAGACATTTTTTCTCACGTATTTTCCGAAGCGCATTGTATGCGCCGCCGTGTATTCTTTTTGTTTCATTCGTGTTCGTGTGTTTGGTTCCGTTATCCGATCCGAATCGTTTTGTACCCGTGACCGTGTATGCATGACTTGTTTGTTCCTCAGCGTGCGAAATATGGATAAGTATTTAGTAGGATCGCACTCACTGTTAATATGGAGCCTTTTGTCCAGTTGAACGGTTAATAGTGCTTTATTTTAATGAGATCCACCTATGCTGCCTAGTGTGAAGGTTTTGAGATGACGTATGTTTAATATGGACGTTTCCTTTAGATATGTGGCTTTGGGTGTCACTTCTTATTGATTGGGGGGGGGGGGTGTGTGGGTGAGGATTGTTGTTGAGCGAGCGTCTTCTTTCGTTTTGTGTTCCAGGGGCTTGTTGAATCCCCCCTCTTTGTGTGTGTCCCGTCCGTTGCTTGTAGGGTGTGTGGGGCGGTTTTGTGTTCTTTTTTTTTGTGTTCCAAGGGCTTGTTAAATCCCCCTCTTGGTGTGTATCCCGTCCGCCCTTTCTTGCGCCTGCGCAGTACGTCTTTTTGCAGCTACGGCCCATGGCCGGATGTGCCTGCGTCCATCATCCGGTTTAGCATTCTCGGTTAGTAATATGGATCTTGGCTGTGTGCTTAGGGTCGTTGTCCTGCTGAAAGATGAACCGTCGCCCCAGTCTGAGGTCAAGAGCGCTCTGGAGCAGGTTTTCATCCAGGATGTCTCTGTACATTGCTGCAGTCATCTTTCCCTTTATCCTGACTAGTCTCCCAGTCCCTGCTGCTGAACAACATCCCCACAGCATGATGCTGCCACCACCATGCTTCACTGTAGGGATGGTATTGGCCTGGTGATGAGCGGTGCCTGGTTTCCTCCAAACGTGACGCCTGGCATTCACACCAAAGAGTTCCATCTTTGTCTCATCAGACCAGAGAATTTTCTTTCTCATGGTCTGAGAGTCCTTCAGGTGCCTTTTGGCAAACTCCAGGCGGACTGCCATGTGCCTTTTACTAAGGAGTGGCTTCCGTCTGGCACTCTACCATACAGGACTGATTGGTGGATTGCTGCAGAGATGGTTGTCCTTCTGGAAGGTTCTCCTCTCTCCACAGAGGACCTCTGGAGCTCTGACAGAGTGACCATTGGGTTCTTGGTCACCTCCCTGACTAAGGCCCTTCTTCCCCGATCGCTCAGTTTAGATGGCCGGCCAGCTCTAGGAAGAGTCCTGGTGGTTTCGAACTTCTTCCACTTACGGATGATGGAGGCCACTGTGCTCATTGGGATCTTCAAAGCAGCAGAAATTTTTCTGTAACCTTCCCCAGATTTGTGCCTCGAGACAATCCTGTCTCAGAGGTCTACAGACAATTCCTTTGACTTCATGCTTGGTTTGTGCTCTGACATGAACTGTGAACTGTGGGACCTTCTATAGACAGGTGTGTGCCTTTCCAAATCATGTCCAGTCAACTGAATTTACCACAGGTGGACTCCAGTGAAGCTGCAGAAACATCTCAAGGATGATCAGGGGAAACAGGAGGCACCTGAGCTCAATTTTGAGCTTCATGGCAAAGGCTGTGAATACTTATGGACATGTGCTTTCTCAGTTTTTTTATTTTTAATAAATTTCCAAAAATCTCAAGTAAACGTTTTTCACGTTGTCATTATGGGGTGTTGTGTGTAGAATTCTGAGGAAAAAAATGAATTTAATCCATTTTGGAATAAGGCTGTAACTTAACAAAATGTGGAAAAAGTGATGTGCTGGGAATACTTTCCGGATGCACTGTAAATACAACAAACCCTCTCTTGTCCCTGTAACATATAACAAACAACGAATAACAACAATGAATGATATACAGAATGAATGATCGTGAATTTGAGTCTGGTTATAAAAACTGTCCTAAATACGGATGACTGAACTAGAGATAAGCGAGTTGTTTGATTTTCCCGGCAATTGGAGCAACCTCACCGTGATTCCTTGGCGCGAGGTGGATGACGATCCGACCCCGGGGTCTCTGCAGATGAGGGATGGAAGACAGTCCGGCGAAATGAAAAACAAACTGGTGCAAAGACGCGATGTGAAAAAACAGCAGGTAAGTTGATCCGTGGTTGTTAAAAAATGGTCTCCTTCTTTCTCCTCTCCTTTCTCCCCTGGCTATTCCCTCCTGAATACTTAAATAGTCCTGTGACGGATGTAATTAATTGATAGTGAACAGGTGTTTTCCAGGTTTGGGGCTGCGGTGTCCTTCCATCATCATTCACTGACACACACATACAGTAAACAGCAAACAGGACGATGGAAACAAGACGCACGTAGTACTAACATTTGACAACACTATAACTATGTAGCCCCGCGGCCGTATGGTCGTTCAAGTTTTTCCGATTGATGGCTTTTAGCCAAGCTTTTCTGTTAGTTCTTCGGTTTCTTTTCCTTGATTTTTACGAATCGAAGGTATACAAAAGAAACTTAGCTTAGGGTTTTTCTTGCTGCTGTTACTGCAGCCAAGCACACAACAGTCGATTGTCATTGTCGTCCAACTCGTTCCCCGGTAAAATGGCCGCCGCCTCGTTTTCATTTATGCGTACTTTGATAATGATGTCAGCTTAATACAACCCATACAGCTGAAGCCTTGCTAACCGTCTTCTTAAATGACGGACATTAACGTTATTGTTTTCATATTTCAGCCTGCGTCAGCCCTTGATTGGACAAAAATGTGACGTGCTGATCAATACAGTGCTGCTCTTCTGCCATTTCAAACAGGACGTGGCTTCAATAATCCATCCATTTCCCAACCTGCTGAATCAGAATACAGGGTAACGGGGATCTGCTGGAGCCAATCCCAGCCAACACAGGGCGCAAGGCAGGAACAAACCCCGGGCAGGGCGCCAGCCCACCACAGGGCACACACACACACACACCCACTAGGGACAATTTAGGATCGCCAATGCACCTAACCTGCATATCTTTGGACTGTGGGAGGAAACCCATGCAGACACGGGGAGAACATGCAAACTCTACGCAGGGAGGACCTGGGAAGCGAACCTCAGGTCTCTTTACTGTGAGGCAGCAGCGCTACCCACTGCGCCACCATGCCGCCCTCATTTTAAACACTTCCATCTTAATGTGCGTTTACTTAAACTATGACGGTTCAGCTGATCCTCTTACTCCTGTGCCCGCCGCTGTTTTTATTTTACATTTGCTTTTCAAATTTAAAAAAAAAATAAATTAAAATAGCAGGAAGGGAAAGCATTTGGCTAAAAATTCAAGCTCCATTCCCGGGATTTTCCTGTTCACAGCAGTGCAACTGGCTTGATAAGAGCCTTCAGACAAAGAGTTTCCTGGTCCTTGGCGTGCCCACGAAGAGCCGATGTTTACATTGGAGCCGAGAAAGTGCCCGGCACGTTTTGAACACTTCACGTCCCGCCTTTTCCTCCTTCTGTGACTTTCAGGCCTAAAGGGGGGGGGGTCTGTGATGGATGTTAGGCTGGCAGAAGGCGGCCAAATAAACTGAACAACCCCACCACCATTTTCTTGAGACTCTTAGGGGGGAAAAAAGGAGCGAGTCATTTCTGTGTACAGTTGTGGCCAAAAGCTTTGAGAATGACCCCAGTGTTGGTTTTCATAAAGTTTTCTGCTTCAGTGTTTTTAGATCTTTGTGTCAGATGTTTCTGTGGTGTGCTGAAGCAGAATCACCAGCATTTCATTTCAAAGGCTTTCATTGACGATGACATGAAGTTTATGCATTAAGAGTCCATATTTGTAGTGTTGACCGTTCTTTCTTTTTCAAGACCCCTGCAATTCACCCTGGCATGCTGTCCATCAACATGTGGGCCAAACCCTCTTATTTATCTTCAGCCCTCTGTCTTCCAAAGCCCTTCTCCATTATTCTTCCAACTTCCACTCCATTTCCTCCTTTCTGGTTCTACACAACACAATGTCATCAGCCTGTACCCTTGGGGGGGGATTGGTCTTTTATCTAATGACTCAACACATTCATGACCACATCAAAGAGGACTTCAAGAAGACCCCTGGTACAGACCTTCTGGAACTAGGATCTTGTCTGTTACCCCAATCCAAGTCCTCACTCCCTCATACATCTCCTGGACAATCCCCCCACACTTCTCTGGTCCTCCTTTCAGCCCTGGTATGCTGTCAATCAACTTCTGGGTTCAATCCTGATTGATGGCAGCCCATTCTTGCATCATCAATGCTTGGAGTTTGTCAGAATTGGTGGGTTTTTGTTTGTCCACCCGCCTCTTGAGGATTGACCACAAGTTCTCAGTGGGGAGTTTTCTGGCCATGGATCCCAAAGTTTCGATGTTTTGTTCCTCAAGCCACTTAGTTGTCAATTTGGCCTTATGGACTGGTGCTCCATCATGCTAGACAAGGCCTTGTTGGTCACCAAACTGTTCTTGGATGGTTGGGAGAAGTTGCTCTCGGAGGATGTTTTGGTCCCATTCTTTATTCATGGCTCGGGATCAGGTGGCACCACCAGGGCAGAGCTTGCTCACAAATGGCAGCAGGCTGGTGTGAGTGAGGAGAAGACTTTTGGAGGATGGCCTGGTGAGTGTCAAGAAGGGCAGCAAAGAAGCCAAGAAAAACATCAGGGACAGACTGATATTCTGCAAAAGGTACAGGGACTGGCCTGCTGAGGACTGATGGGGTCAAGTCATCTTCTCTGATGAATCCCCTGGTAGTGGCGCTACCATCAGTCCTGTGTCAGGCCCACAGTAAAGCATCCTGAGACCCTTCATGTCACGTGGGGTTGCTTCTCACTCACAATTCTGCCTAAGAACACAGCCATGAATAAAGAATGGCACCAAAACATCCTCCGAGAGCAACTTCTCCCAACCATCCAAAAACAGTTTGGTGACCAACAATGAACAATTCAGCATGAGGGAGCACCAGGCCATAAGGCCAAAGTGACAACTAAGGGGCTTGGGGAACAAAATTTAGGGTCTATGGCCAGGAAACTCCCATTGAGAACTTGTGGTCAATCTTTGACAGGCGGCTGGACAAACAAAACCCCACCAATTCTGACAAACTCCAAGCATTGATTCTGCAAGAATGAGCTGCCATCAGTCAGGATTTGGCCCAGAAGTTGACTGATAGCCTGTGTGGAATATGACCCGGACACAGACAGGCAGACACGTTTAAATCACCCCACACACATTTATTGAGGTGTACCATATTTACAAAGTCACTCACAAGTCCCAATACCCCACAGTCCAGGCCAATCAATAATGCCTTCTCTCTCAGTCTTCAGACCGCCTCCTTCTCTCCTCCAGAAACCTTGTCCACTCTTCCACCCAACTCAAGTCCATCTCTGAAGGGAGGTGGCCCCTTTAAATAAGCACCCGGATGTGCTCCAGGTGTGTTCCCGGCAATCTACCACCGACACGCCCCAGTGTGGCAGAAGTGCCGTCTGTCTCCCCGGAAGCACACTGGGTGTTCCTGTTCCTCTTCCCCCCAGCACTTCCTGGTGTGGCGGAAGTGCTGAGGTCCAGGATCCTCCAGGTATTGGGGTCCCCCTGGTGGTGACCACGGGCCCCTACAGGGTTGAGCTTCCAAGCCCTGTACCCGTGGCCCCCAATATAACCAGGGTGGTCGCCCCCTCGTGGTCTAGAGGAGGCATGAGCCCTCCTCCGATCTTCTCGGGCGTCCTGGCTGGGTACCACTCCCATCCGGGTACCACACTTGCCAGGGTGAATTGCAGGGGTCTTAAAAAAGAAAGAAGGGCCAACACTGCAGATATGGACTCTTTGAATAAACTTCATGTCATTGTCAATCAAAGCCTCTGAAACTTAGGAAATGCTGGCAATTCTACTTCAGTACACCACAGAAACATCTGACACAAAGATCTAAAAACACTGAAGCAGCAAACTTTGTGAAAACCAACACTGGGGTCATTCTCAAGACTTTTGGCCACAACTGTACATTTTACAATGGTGGCTCAGTGGCTGAGAGCTTTGAGAGAAGTGGAAGGGCTTTTGTCAGCTGAAAGGCCAAAGAAGTAAGCTGGTAAGAGGGAGCAAGGCCATGGGAGCCGATGGAAGGAAGGGGTTCTGTCGTGGTTGCGCCCAAGGATGGTCATAACAGAGGTGGAGGTGCCAGTTTGGTTCTGCGAGTACCGGTAGAGGTGGCGGACCTTGGGAACGTGGTATGCTGCGTTTGAGGGAATTACAGGGTCCTGATGTAGACGAGGCAAGAGGAGAATAAAAAGGCACGACTTACGCGACATATGGATTTTAATTGGTTTCTTGGGTTATTTATTGTTCATTTTATCCATTTAAGATGGACAACGCTACATGGATTATCTAATTATTCATTTCAAGAAGTGCACTTCACTCTGTTTTTTTGATTTGGAGGTCTTTGTGAAAATAAAAGCACTAAGCACGTTACACCAATGTGTCCTCATTGCCCGGCTCATCCTTGGACATGACTATCAAAGACCGTGATGCCATCTGCGGGCACCCAGGTGTCACGTGACACAATTGTTCCAGCCATTTGTAGTTGCACGCTTTATTTACATACTCTGAGCAAGTCAGAGGCAGTCGCAACGTACCCCCATGACCCAACACGTGTAGAGTAACATCCTCGGTCACTTTGTCATAGCGCTCTAGGACTAGTCACGATGACATCAAACAAGCCTGACTCTGGTATAAGTGATAGGCTGCTGATCATGTGTTTGGCAGAGCTGAGAAGCAATGAGCACTCAGCTGGGTGGACAAAGGAAACTATAGCGACGGTGAAGAGCGAGAGTCTACAAGGACAGGAAAAAACAGAGAAGAGCAATGGGGACTTCAGGAAATGAAGGAAAATGGAGCTAACACAGGAGAGACTTGACGAGCTTTGGGTGGCAACACAAATGTCTGGTCGGTGGCTCATCTTCATTTTGGTGTGCTTCACATTGACGATGACGACCTGAAGATACTCTCGTGGTGCAGTAAGAAATATGAAAGCCGACCTGAGAGGTTGTGTGAGAGAGAGTTGTAATTCATCATGCCATGGGACTTCTGGCCATCCTCAACTGCCATCGTTAAGTGTGACATGCACTACAACTCGAAGTCGGGTGGTGTGACGCCAGCCTAAGACATGTCTACTGAGATCGTACAGTCTGGAGATTTGGGATTTATCACGTTCATAAGAATATAATGTTTCCTTTGGACAATGTCATGCCACCTCGGTCTTACTTGATTAAAAAAAGTCAAGACTCCAAATGGGTTACTGAATGCAAAGCACGTTTTAATTACTCAAACCAACCACTCCCATAATCACCTATCACTCCCACAGTTCCTGTATGTCCTGTCTGAAAGCATCATGGGAACTGTAGTGCTTATTATCTAATTATATACAATTTATACATATATGTATATATATACATATATACATATATATATACATACATACATATATACATACACACACATACACATATATATATTATTTATATATATATATATATATATATATATATATATATATATATATATATATATATATATATTGTGGCAAGCTGGGGGTGGCACCCAGCCAGGATGCCCAGAAGGACCCAAGGAGGGACTGCGCCTCCTTCAGACCACGAGGGGGCGACCAGCCTGGTGGCTTTGGGGACCACAGGAACTGAGCATGGAAGCTCAAACCTATAGGGGCCTGTGGTCACCGCCAGGGGGCACCCCAATGCCTGAGGATCCCTGGCCCTCAGCACTTTCACCTTCCGGGGAAGGAAGACCAGGGACACCCGGAGTGCTTCAGGGTGCGCAGCCGGTACTTCCGTCACACTGGGGAGTGCCGGCGGAAGATTGTCGGGTAGGCACCTGGAACACATCCGGGTGATGATAAAAGGCGCCCTCCATTCGGGAACTGGAGTCGGGAGAGGAGAAGGACAGAGCTCGAGTAGACAGGAGAAGAGGCGGCCTGAAAAGGGAGAGAGGCATCGTGAGGCCTGGACTTTGGGGGAGTTTTGGGGTTGTGCTGCACTTATTGTAAATAGTAAATTATGATTAAATGTGTGTTGGGTGAACCATCGGTGTCCACCTGTCTGTGTCCGAGCTGTATTCCACAATATATATATATATATATATATATATATATATATATATATATATATATATATATATATATATATATATACACACTAGCCAACCCGCTGCATAATTATGTATTGATGGGTGAACACTTCCTGAAAGACACAGTTGTCCAAATGGGGTGGATTTGAGGATACGACTGTGAGTGAATGAAAAGATGGAACTCTGGAGAGAGCGACATACAATTGTCCGTGACTGAAAACTGGTTTTGGCTGATACAGGCATATCGTTTTGAAAGTTTGTCCCTGTGCCTTATTAATTGTCATTGCAAAGGCTAATCTAACAGGAAATTGTCTGCGTGTAAAAGTAAAAGGCAAATTTGAATCTGATGGGGTCAGGGAAATCCGGGGAATAAGGACAGTTTGTGAGGTAGCAGCTGCGACAGTTTTACACCCCAGTACATTGCGGTGAATGCTGGTAACAGTCCGTCTAGTGCCTTTACAGAGACTTCTTGCTGGCATGAGGTTTCTGAGAAGCATGACGACTGAACCAATTTTAAGTTTGAGTTTATGCGGAGGCATGCCAGTGGGAGTAAGACTGCTAAGAAATTCTTTGGGGAATGAAACTTGATCTGCGGGATCGTCTGTGATGATGGAGGCAACACCGGTGAAAGTTACTTCGTCGGTAGGGATAAGTTTCAGTACCTGTTCATTAAGGTGTAGCGAATCTTCGTTGGTGACACTTAATATAGCTCGCGTACCGGAGTCACAGTTGAGAAGTCGATGTCGCCCATAGTTGTTGAACGGGATCAGAAACAAAAGGAAAACAATGTGAAGGTAATGTTACAGGTGTTCTGTTTTTCCCGTCTTGCGAAATCTTGTTCGTGAGGAAGAGCTGTCATGTTTGTCGTCAGTGTAAGTACATGCATGCAGCCGGAACCAAAAAGAACAATGAAAAGTCAACGTGGCTCAGAGGTGCATGTGGACTGTAGCAGAGACGAAAGCGACTGAGGCGGTGTTTGGTGAGGTGCTGCGTGCCTCGAGAGCGAAGGCTGGACTCGGGAGGAGGGTTAGAGTTGGCGGGCATATCCTATGGTCTCTGTCGTGTGGGCCATGGTCGGCTGCTTAGTGAATTGTTGGTGGGTGTGGCTCTGTCTTGCGTGCGTCTTGCTTGTCATGGGCTTAGTGAATTATATATATAGATATATATACATATATACTGTATATATATATATATATTGTCATGCACGCGCACTTAGGGAGCCACATAACGACCCAAAATGTAACGTGAAACTGCATGCCAGAAGGGAATGGCGGGGTACTAACCTCTCTCTCTTTATTTTCTGCAGAAAGAAAGACGCACCGCTGCCATGAATCGGCCAAGAATACCTGAAAACACACCGACACTTCTGCCTTCCCTCTGTCGCTTCCCGATGACATTAACAATCCCAGCATCCATCACGGTTCCTTTCCAGCATTCCATTCACCTATTTCCGGTCCCTCTTCATAAATGTTCCCCACTCCGCCATCTTGGCGGCTGTCTTAGGTATGCCAATATTGAACAGAATCATTTTTTTGGAAAATATTGATTGTTATAGTATACAGGGCCGGAAAACCCCAAACCTTTATACTGTCTGAGTTTTTCTTTTACAGTATATATATATATATATATATATATATATATATATATATATATATATATATATATATATATATATACATACATCTCACCACAGACAACAAAGTAAGAAATAAGCTTGATGACATTACAAGAAGAAAGAGAACGCTTGTGAAAGGCTAACAAAAGTATTCGCTCAAATCACAACTTACCGACACACTGTCCCGTTGGGGTGAATCTGTAACCGGGCTTGCATTCACAGCGGTAGCTGCCTGGGATGTTGGTACAGACTGCATTTCTTTGACACACCGGCCCATTCTGGCATTCATCGATGTCTGTCACAGAAAAGAAAGGTCAAAGGTCAGAGTTTGGAAACGGCTGTTTTGGAGGTCCCGTCCATGGGCGGACTCCACAAATCTCCGGTCAGGTTTTGCTTTGCCGTTTACTGTAATCTCATCATCATAAAAGTTAAATGAGGCTTCATTTCCGTTTTGGAGACCATACCTTCACAGATGAGGAGCTTGTCGTTGTAGAGGAAGCCTAATGGACATTCGCACATGAAGCTGCCGATCATATTGATGCAAAGGCCAAACTCACACAGTCCATGGATGTCTCTGCATTCATCGATATCTGTCAAACAAGAGTCGTCTTTAATACCGAGCTGGACGACTGTGAAGTTAAACGTTCAAATGTCAAACTCTTTAAATGTGTAACAATGTGACTTTTAACCATTTCTTGCATATAATGGTGGTTATCTATATAAAAAATCGTTACTTAAGATTCCTTGAGCTCTTCAGGCCTGTGCTGACCAAATCTGTGGGGTTCACTGCTAACTGCTCAATCTGTCACTATGGCTGTTACATCACTAATCACAGTGCAGTACTCCATTAACAAAATAGTAACACGACTGATTACAATACCTTACTCTACAACTGAGACTGAGCAAGGAGTCTGAGGGCCCTGATAAAAACCAAGAGCTAGGCCTTTAGTGACTGTAAGCCGCAGGAGTGTAAGGCGAGTTCAAGCATGGGTAAAACGCGTGCCGAAAGAAATCTCTCAGAACAAAAGTGTGTTTTAAAATATTTAGTGAAAATTCAAAGCAAACAGTCCACACAAGAAAAAAGGTTATTACATACGTAGAATAAAAGGCAAAAAATGAGAAAAATGTATCTTCTCAGGTGCATTGGCAATTCTAAATTGTCCCTAGTGTGTGGTGTGTTTGTGTGTGTCCTGCGGTGGGTTGGCACCGTGCCCGGGATTTGTTCCTGACTTGCGCCCCTGTGACCCTGTGTTAGGATATAGCAGCCCCAGCATCACAAATTCACAACGTAATATGAATGTGATCAAAGATAGATAGATAGATAGATAGATAGATAGATAGATAGATAGATAGATAGATAGATAGATAGATAGATCGATAGATAGATAGATAGATAGATAGATAGATAGATAGATAGATATGAAAGGCACTATATAATAGATAGATAGATAGAAAGATAGATAGATAGATATGAAAGGCACTATATGATAGATAGATAGATAGATAGATAGATAGATAGATAGATAGATAGATAGATAGATAGATAGATATGAAAGGCACTATATAATAGATAGATAGATAGAAAGATAGATAGATAGATATGAAAGGCACTATATGATAGATAGATAGATAGATAGATAGATAGATAGATAGATAGATAGATAGATAGATAGATATGAAAGGCACTATATGATAGATAGATAGATAGATAGATAGATAGATAGATAGATAGATAGATAGATAGATAGATAGATAGATAGATAGATAGATAGATAGATCATCATAAATTCATATATACATTTTTATAAAATAATCTGAAGCCGAGAGGAGACGTGCAATATCGTTATTTTTTTTAGTTGTTTTCTCGAGACAGCGGAATAATTTTATTGAGATCTCGATAAAACAAAAGATCTTGTTTTCTCAAAATTATGAAATAATTGTATCTAATGTTTAAAGTTATTGAAGCTTATTGCAGCCACGCGCCCTGCGGTGAGCTGGCGCCCTACCCGGGGTTTGTTTCCTGCCTTGTGCCCTGTGTTGGCTGGGATTGGCTCCAGCAGACCCCCGTGACAACTATGTTAGGATATAGTGAGCTGGATAATGGATGGATGTATCTTCTCTAAACTTCGCTTTTCTTGTAAAACTTTAGTTGTTTCTATACTTAAAGATTCTTTACTTCTTCATCTGTACACTTTAAACGTACGGCGCAGCACTTTCTGTTAAGTGCTTTGTCTTTCATGTTACTTGGCACGCAAGGCCCAGTTTAAAACCATGTGCCCTCTACGCCTTACACATGGCAAGGCTAATCACTAACTGAGAATAATGTTTAGTCAGAGAGGCTAGAAAGAGTTAGAATATGCCAATTCAATTCAACTTATAGGGGTTATATTTTTTTTTATTTATTATACTTTATTAATCCCGAAGGAAATTACTTGGTTTTTCGCATACCCCTTGGAGTCAGAGCGCAGGGTCAGCCATTGTACAGCGCCCCTGGAGCAATTGAAGGTTAATGGCCTTGCTCAATGGCCCAACAGAGTAGCATCTCTTTTGGCAGTGACGGGGATTCGAAACGGCAACCTTCGGGATGCCAGTGCAGATCCTTAGCCTCAGAGCCACCACTCCACCTCTCATAGATTATGCACTAATATTTAGTAAAACATTTATATAACTTAAGTAACTAGCAAATGGCTCTTACAGTGACCTCTTGGACACGGCCATCAGCAGTGTGTCTATCTGCGCAGAGAGTGTCGACCTCGTCGAGAAGTTTACTGACCTCGGCAGCGACGGCAATAATATTTATTTCTATAACACATTTTCATACAAATGATGGAGCTCAAGGTATTTTACAGAATGAAGAAAGAGAAAATAAAATTAGGTGATACTAATTAACACAGAATAAAAATAAGGTCTGTTGGCCAGGGAGGACAGAAAAAACAAAAAAAAACTCTAGACGGCTGAAGAAAAAAACAAACTCTGCAGGGGGTCCAGGCCACAAGACCACCCAGTCCCCTCTAGACATTCTACCTAACATAAATGATCTCAATCAGTCCTCATGACATGTATCTGGTGATCAGTCAGTAGACGGATTGGGAGAGCATGGGGGGTGGTCATGAGGTCGCTGGAAAGGGGTGTGTGGTGCTCCTGATATCTCAGCACAAGGACGTAGGTCCAAGTCTTTAGAGTCCTGGTGCCCCCTGTTTGTGACACATGGACGTTATCCAGTGACCTGAGGCTGAGACTGGACTCCTTCTGTGCGCTGTCTCTTTGGTGGGTCCCACTGGTTTGACTTTGTGTTGCTCACGGAGTCCCGAATGAAGCACATGACCTGCATGGTGAGGGAACGTCAGTCACAGCACTATGGCCATGTTGCGTGATTACCCGAGGGTGATCAAGCTCATTGTTGAGGGCCCGAGTGGCTGGACCAGGCCAAGGGGACGCCCACGTAACATCTAGCTGTGGCAGATAGAGGGTCAATTCCAGGGGGTGGGACTGGACCTGAGGAGTTGCCAACTGGGATCCTGAGCTGTTTCGTTGTGTGGTGGGTGCGGCAACGCGCTGTACCAGTGCAGGCTCCCCTACCTGACTCTATAACTGGTAAAATAACTGTAGAATCACCAAAGGTATGCCTGACTGAAAAACAGAGCAGGGAAACGCCAGTTAAGTGATCTGACCAACCTGTGGTGTTTTCTGTTAAGCAACCTTAAACCGCAACCAATGCATCAATCATGAGGCTGGTGAAGAAGTCGAGCTCATCATTTAACTTTAAGTCATTTGCTTAATTCATAGTATAATATCGATACACAAACCTCTCTGCATGTCAGCACGTCTTAGATGCCTCATGAGCTAAAGTAATCTTGTTAGCCCCTAAACTGTGTTCTTCTGGCGTCACCTGATTGATGGCACCAGCTATAAAGAACACCCCCCACCCCCCCGAGAAAGGTGAAGACTTTACCTTCAGGTACCCCTGTGATTCCAATGACAAATCCTGGTCTTGAACTTCCACAAAGGATTGTAAACTCATCTGGGAAAACAAAACCAAAGAGTTGTGATGTCGTAAACTGCTTTTCCTGGTACCTGCTGTTGGGAGGTTTGAAGGCAGAGTGAAGTAGAGAAGGGCAAGTTCACACAACCCGACTTTCAAAAACCCCAAAGTGGCCACGCCGCGCACTTCGCAGAACGTTCTTTCTTTTCATTGTCTTGTTGTCAGAGTGGCGCATGTTGAACACGATCGGGTACAGATTGTAATTTACACGCACTTTCTATTCACGTATTTTTGTGTTAACTGAGGTTTTTACACATGAAGAATCGTATTCTGATGTCTTTTTTTGCATTTTGAATTCAATTAAAGAAGTCATTTTTTTGCATTGTGCGGATTTTCATTATTCACAGAAGCGTGTTGGTGTTGGTCATGTGACAGCATCGTCGTGCTAGTGACATCACGCAGCGCCTACGTATAAATGTGCATTCAGGTGGTCCCTTGATGGAGTCAAAAATCTTTCATTCGTTATGCTGTCTTATTACCAAGCAGCGTTGTGTCGGGTTTTGAACTCTCTACTCTTTCACTTGGTGGCTCGGTTTCATTTCACTTCCTGGTATTTCTCTCCTGCACTTGCCTTTTCTGACTGTGATTCTTGCCATTGTGTTCATCTCCTAGTCTTTATCGCTCACGATAATCCTGGACACTTTGCATGTTCTAACAGAGATGAACGTCACAATTAACATGAGAAGCGGAGACCGTTCGGTCCATCAACAATAGCTAAGCTGTTCCAATATTTTAGATACATCCTAAACGTTATTAAGATTTATGCTTCAGCTCATGGTGGTGCTGATCAACGAAATTTCCCAATATGCTGTGCTCACCTGTGACTTTGTTCACCAAACAATTGGTTGGAAATGTTAGATTTTATAATGATGGTCGTATAAGTCGAATGCGGAAAACTCCCACTATTAGTCCAAGAGATTACGATATGCTATCTCAGGGATATGCCCACCTGAGAGAGTAACCACGGAGCACACGGCCTTTTATTTCCATTTATTGTGCCTACGTGACCACACAGTGATACCCAAACTTTTCCGAAGCGACGTTTGCACTGATTTGTGTTTTTTGTATCTCACACCCTCATACAACTTTATCATAAGAACACCCCTTATCTATGATCAGAAGAAAACATGAAACTGGTTTTAAATTAGTGGCAAAAGAAATTGGTAACTACGCTGCTGCAGCAAAATTCAATGCGTCTGAGAAACTGGTGCGAGATTGGAGGCGGCGAGAAGATGTAAAAATAAAAAATTTAAGGGTCGCATTTTTGAACGGGCGTACAATTCGGGGTCTGATTTTATAATTGATTTTCCGTGTTTCAAGACCTAACTTATACACGAGTATATACGGTACTTTGCACACTCCCTGTCATAGAAATCGCTATCAACAAAGGTCTCAGAAATGACAATGCCCATGATAAAAAACAAAACGGCACTATTAGAGATGTTAAAAATGTGTTGAAATAAACACAACCACTAGTTTCGGAGGTTTCCAAAATGATGTGCCAACCATTTTTTGAGACCAACGAGTCAGTAAAAAATGTTAAACCAAACACCAGATCGTGACAACCAGATTTTTCAGGGGATAATATGAAATTCTACAAGATGCTGTGTCGTCCACAACGACTCAAAGACTGTGTTAGGGTGCATTCCCGAACAGCTCATGCATTAAGCAACGTTAGGGATGAGCGTGACTACGGATTTCTCTCATTTTTCTGCAGATTTTGAAAGCTGGTATGCGGTAAGACAATTGAGGCTAAAATCGTGAGGTGTGAACCAGCCACTAAGGTGTAATTGAGAATCTGGACCCTCCACCCTACTCCCAAGAGCATTGCTTGTACTTACTGGTTCCAGGCAGTGGACACTGCTCGCACGGTTTATTCCAGGCTCTTCCGACATTGTAAGAGCAGCAGCATATTTTCTTGGTGACGTTGAACGGCAGCTCATCGTTACAAGTTCCGTTGTCTGAATGGTAGTCTCTATAGCACATACTTTTTCTCATGTCTGTTCATTCAAAAAAAAAAAATACAATTAAAGTCACATTAAAGTCTCGTTTAAGATACGCTGTATATAAGATGCTTGGGTTATGTATACCCTCTATATATGATGTCAGCCTCACGCGATCAGGGGATGTTTGACGGGATCAGCGCAGAGACACCGAAGTAGTGTGGTCGGACACACTCATTGGCTGCCTTTCCCTCTATAAACCTTGAATGGAGGACCTCTGATGTCACTTCCAGGACTTTGTAAAAGTCCTGCCTCTCCTGCCCAATACCGGAAGTCATCGTTCATGGTAGAGTCAGACTTTGATAGAGACGGAGCTACCTGGTCCACAGCCTTTCTCCCACCGTAATTCCCTCGGTCCACCTTGACCTTGTATTTTGTTATCGCTTTCCTTTGGCTTGTAGCCATCTAAGGGGGCATCTGTCTGTAGGGATGGCACGAGGCAGGTGGTAAGCAGGGCCTGGTCTTCACCAGACGTGGTGCTGCTGGGAGTTCTGTCCAAAGAGTTCAATCTTTGTCTCATCAGATCAGAGAATCTTTTTGCTGTCAAAATCTTTCAAATGCCTATTTGACAGATTCAGTTATATATATGCACCTGATTGATGGAGCCCTTCAAACAGGCTCTCCCATCTTATCAGAGGACCATTGTTAGAGTGACTATTGGGTTCTCGGTCACCTCCTTGACCAGAACCCTTCTTGTGTGGTTACTCGGTTTAGCCGGATGGCCAACTCTAGGAAGGGTCTCAGTAGTTCCAAACATCTTCTGTTTCACAATTACTGAGGTCACTGTGCTCCTGGGAACGCTCCACGCTTTTGAAAAGGTTTGACCTCCTTGCCTTGATCTCTGCCTCCCCACAATTTGACAGTGGGGGTCTACGGAGCGTTCCTTGGACTTCATGGCTCGGTTTTTGTCCTGACATGCAGTGTGAATTGTGGGACCCTCTATACACATCCACACAAGTGGCTTTCTAAATGATGTCCAATCAATTCAGTTTGCCACAGGTGGACTCCAACCGAGGTCTGGAAACGTCTCAAGGAGAATTAATGCAAACTGACCACAGTTTGGAAGTGTCACAGGAAAGGGTCTGAATACTTCTAGGAATGAGCGATTTTTAATTTGTCTAAATTTGTCTAAATCTACAACACAATAAAGTGTGCAGAAAGTGAACAGGTCTGATTAATTTCGTAATCCACTGTGTATGTATAGTATGCATGTATGTGTATATATGCATACTGTATATGTATTTTTTTCCACCTTAATAAAAGGACAAATGTCTGTCTGTGTGTCTGAGTATCTGTGTGTCTATCCTGTTGCATTACTTTGTGATGCACCACCTGTTGGAATGAATAATGCGATGCATTTCATTACTTTGTGGTGCACCATCTGCTGGAATGAATAATGCGATGCATTTCATTACTTTGTGATGCACCACCTGTTGGAATGAATAATGTGATGCATTTCATTACCTATAAATGTTTGTGATGCACCATCTGTTGGAATGAAAAATGCAATGCATTTCCATCCATCTATCCATTATCCAACCCGCTAAATCCGAACACAGGGTCACGGGGGTCTGCTGGAGCCAATACCAGCCAACACAGGGCGCAAGGCAGGGAACCAATCCCGGGCAGGGGCAATGCATTTCATTACTTATACATATTTGTGATGCACCATCTGCTGGAATGAATAATGCGATGCATTTCATTACTTAGTGATGCACCATCTGTTGTAATAATTTGATGCATTTCATTACTTTGTGATGCACCATCTGTTGGAATGAATAATGCGATGCATTTCATTACTTTGTGATGCACCACCTGTTGGAATGAATAATGCAATGAATTTCATTACTTTGTGATGCACCATCTGCTGGAATGAATAATGTGATGCATTTCATTACCTATAAATGTTTGTGATGCACCATCTGTTGGAATGAAAAATGCAATGCATTTCCATCCATCCATCCATTATCCAACCCACTGAATCCGAACACAGGGTCACGGGGGTCTGCTGGAGCCAATACCAGCCAACACAGGGCGCAAGGCAGGGAACCAATCCTGGGCAGGGGCAATACATTTCATTACTTATACATATTTGTGATGCACCATCTGCTGGAATGAATAATGCGATGCATTTCATTACTTAGTGATGCACCATCTGTTGGAATGAATAATTTGATGCATTTCATTACTTTGTGATGCACCATCTGTTGGAATTAAAAATGCAATGCATTTCATTTTTTAGAAATGTTTGAGATGCACCATCTGCTGGAATGAATAATGTAATGCATATCATTACTTTGTGATGCACCATTTGTTGGAATGAAACAATGCAATGCATTTTATCTGTTGGAATGCAGTTTATTACTACATACATTACAAAATACAATAGATGGTGCACTGCAAATGTTAATGCAGAGTATGCAGAGGTCCGCATTGATCACATAGATTTCATCTTGTCTCAGACGGGGAGCACAGATATATATTTAAATATGGTTCTTGTGTATTGTAATATTACAATGTTGATTTTTAAAAGGCATTTGAACACTAATTGCACTGCCTGGGGATGGGGAGGCCAAATGAAAGTCCCACTGAGGCCTCCCTAAAGCCGAGTGCCAGCCCTGGTTCTTGGATCCCAAGAGTGATAACCACTGGTTGTGAAGTCTTCCAGCAGCCTCCTTCATCTCTGGGACTTTGAATGTCCTCTCAACTGATTGCATGTGATGTATGACTGGTGGTCTCAATTGACCTGAGGAGTCATAGATTAAAATTTGCAATGATACAAAGACAAAATGATCAGGTAACCAAGATCTATAAATTTTTTAGCTGAGTAAAGTTATAAGCTAAGGAAATGAAGTGAAACTTGAAAGACTGTCACCCCCATATGCACAACTAGCATGGAGTGGATTTTTCAGATGCAAGGCTCAAGGCTAAGTGACTTCTGCAGCCCTGCCACTTGTGTGTGTAAATGTGCTACAGATGGCCTGATATCCCATTAGGTTTGGCACCTGCTTTTCATTGGATAAGTCTGGAAAGTCTTTGGCTTCCTGCAGCCCCATACTAGACGATGGACGGCTCTATATAATTTAGACCAATTCCAGTATGTAGACCTTTGCTGCGACTCTCAAATGTAAACACCCGATTGGCCTCTGAGCTTCTAGCTTTCGGAGACTCAGGGTGCCGTAAAGTGCTTACCCATGCAGTTGTTTCCTCCATTGACTTGCATGTAATCGGGTGGACATATGCAGGTGTAGTTGCCAATTGTGTTGTAACATCTTCCAGGACCACATATGCCAGGTGCCTCGCACTCATTAACATCTGAAATGACACAGCGAATACAACGATTAGCCAGTGGTGATATGCAGGAATTACCTTCTTTAGTGAAAAACCTCCCCTGGTGGTCACAACGTTCTTCTTACTTTAACGTCTTTCACAGAAGCAGGCTGTCCCTGGAGATGACCAATCAAGTTTGGGTCAAGAATCCCAAGAGGACCTTACAACTTTCTAGGTTAAGCCCTAATAACATATGTGACATGCAGTGTGCTGTATTAAGAGGTGGCATCCCACCCGGGATAGATGGCACTCCTGTTCCTGGATAAAATAGGTGCATCGGGGGGAGACAGCCATCCAAAACTGTATACTTCCCCGATGCACTAGGTGGCAGCGTTCCTGGACTGCTGCACCCATACATAAACCCACAGGGTATGCTGGGAACAGTAGTCCCTTTGGGCAACCCTGTTGGGTGCCATGGGTGCTAATTCTAAGAGAGAATTGTCCCTGCTTTGAGAGGCGTCTGCCATGCAATGTCGTGGCACCAAATACTCCAGGGTACAAAATAAAAAGGGCCACCTCTCCTCGGGTGGCGTGTCAGAGTCAGGAGGAGGAGGAAGAGGAGGAGGAGGACAACCCTTGCCTGGAGGAAGAAGAGTGGAAGGAGAAAGAAATGGAGGATTCTGTTGTGCTGTGCGGCGCTCAATGGAGTGAGAAGAAACCCGTTGAGGTACTTTTGCAAATAAAAGCACTTTATTTGAACCCGTGACTGTTGTGTTTCAGTTGGGTCAGGGGTTTGGGACTCAGATACGCCCCCTAGAGGCCACAATGTACAAGCAGGAATAAACACATTTCATGATGTTTCTCTGTTTTGCTGTCACAGTTCTTTGTTCCCACCGTGTTAATAATAATGATATCGTGCCCTGGACTCGTAAGTGGAAGTGCACTCAATATGAACAAACTGAATTGAACTGCACTTTAGCCCTGTACTTGGATGGTTGTCTCTGAATGCAGAAAAAGCAGAAATGTTAGCTATTGGAGGGACTGATGCTGATCACAATGACATCCTTTTACTCTTTAACTCGGTTGGAATCCCAATTAGTTTTACAGAATCAGCACATAATTCAGGAGTTGTCTTGACACAAGCGCGTCATGCAAAACACACATTACAAAATTTTTCAAAACATGTTTTTTCCATTTTAAAAATGTTGGAAAATTAAGACATTATCTAAATATGCAGGATACTGATAAATTAATTCATAAATTTACTTCTAGTAGGATTGACTACTGCAGTGCATTATTCACTGGCTGCTCAAATTGTTCTTTAGGCAGCATTCAGTGAATTCCAAATGCTGCTGCAAGAACAAGAAAATACGAACACATAACCCCTGTCCTCAAGTCCTTACACTGGCTTCCAGGGAAATTTAGGGCTGATTTCAAAATCCTCCTTTTAACTTATAAAGCCTTAAATGGCCGAGGCCCTGCTTATTTATCTGAGCTTATCCAAAGCACACATTAATATCTCAAGATGCCAGCCTGCTTAAGATTCCAAGGATTCATTAAATAATAGTGGGGGGGTTGAGCTTTTACTTACAGCGCCATGAGGCTGTGGAATAATCTACCTGCTAATATAAGAGGTGCCCCTTCAGTCTCAGCTTTTAAATCAGGCTGAAGACTCACGACTTTAGTCTGGCATACCCTGACTAGAGCTGCTGGCTAGCTGGGCTTACAGCACCTCTGTTAGTCATATATATGTATCACAATGTTTATAAAGCATAACTAACCCTCCAATATTCTGTTTCTCTTCTCGGTATCTCGATGTGGCATTTGATGCCACTTCTCTACTGCCAGCCTGATCTTCTGCATCTCAGATAAAGGAGCGTCAGAATCATCGGGTGGAAGGATTCTCTCATCAGACTGGACGGCCAGCACAGATTCCACTATAGAAAAACTCGGGAGCGGGTAGGAGGCCAGTTGGCTGAGTCCTCCAGGATGACGACTTTGTTTTTGACTTCTCTTGTATGATTTTAACATCCTCCATTGTCAACTGGCCATAGTTCAGCAGTTAACTAACGGGCAGATGTTGTTGGTTTCAATTTGTGTGTAATCAGTCCCACCTTGTTCTCTGTGCGTTTTTAACAAATCTCCATTTATATACAGTGCACAGTGAAAGTATTCACAGCGCATCACTTTTTCCACATTGAATTCTACACACAACACCCCATAATGACAACATGAAAAAAGTTTACTTGAGGTTTTTGCAAATTTATTAAAAATTAAAAAACTGAGAAATCCCATGTCCATAAGTATTCACAGCCTTTGCTCAATACTTTGTTGATGCTCCTTTGCCAGCAATTACAGCCTCAAGTCTTTTTGAATTTGATGCCACAAGCTTGGCACACCTATCCTTGGCCAGTTTCACCCATTCCTCTTTGCAGCACCTCTCAAGCTCCATCAGGTTGGATGGGAAGCGTCAGTGCACAGCCATTTTAAGATCTCTCCAGAGATGTTCAATCGGATTCAAGTCTGGGCTCTGGCTGGGCCACTCAAGGACATTCACAGAGTTGTCCTGAAGCCACTCCTTTGATATCTTGGCTGTGTGCTTAGGGTCGTTGTCCTGCTGAAAGATGAACCGTCGCCCCAGTCTGAGGTCAAGAGCGCTCTGGAGCAGGTTTTCATCCAGGATGTCTCTGTACATTGCTGCAGTCATCTTTCCCTTTATCCTGACTAGTCTCCCAGTCCCTGCTGCTGAAAAACATCCCCACAGCATGATGCTGCCACCACCATGCGTCACTGTAGGGATGGTATTGGCCTGGTGATGAGCGGTGCCTGGTTTCCTCCAAACGTGACGCCTGGCATTCACACCAAAGAGTTCAATCTTTGTCTCATCAGACCAGAGAATTTTCTTTCTCATGGTCTGAGAGTCCTTCAGGTGCCTTTTGGCAAACTCCAGGCGGGCTGCCATGTGCCTTTTACTAAGGAGTGGCTTCCGTCTGGCCACTCTACCATACAGGCCTGATTGGTGGATTGCTGCAGAGATGGTTGTCCTTCTGGAAGGTTCTCCTCTCTCCACAGAGGACCTCTGGAGCTCTGACTGAGTGACCATCAGGTTCTTGGTCACCTCCCTGACTAAGGCCCTTCTCCCCTGACCGCTCAGTTTAGATGGCCGGCCAGCTCTAGGAAGAGTCCTGGTGGTTTCGAACTTCTTCCACTTACGGATGATGGAGGCCACTGTGCTCATTGGGACCTTCAAAGCAGCAGAAATTTTTCTGTAACCTTCCCCAGATTTGTGCCTCGAGACAATCCTGTCTCGGAGGTCTACAGACAATTCCTTTGACTTCATGCTTGGTTTGTGCTCTGACATGAACTGTCAACTGTGGGACCTTCTATAGACAGGTGTGTGCCTTTCCAAATCATGTCCAATCAACTGAATTTACCACAGGTGGACTCCAATGAAGCTGCAGAAACATCTCAAGGATGATCAGGGGAAACAGGATGGACCTGAGCTCAATTTGGAGCTTCATGGCAAAGGCTGTGAATACTTATGGACATGTGCTTTCTCAATTTTTTTATTTTCAATAAATCTGCAAAAACCTCAAGTAAACTTTTTTCACGTTGTCATTATGGGGTGTTGTGTGTAGAATTCTGAGGAAAAAAATGAATTTAATCCATTTTGGAATAAGGCTGTAACATAACAAAATGTGGAAAAAGTGATGCACTGGGAATACTTTCCGGATGCACTGTATGTGTGCCAGTTCTGTATTCAGTAATTAGTATCATGTAGACTTGTATTTTATTAGCTGAGAATTGTTCACAGTGCCATGTGCCTGCACTCAGTTAAAGGTGCTATAGAAAAAATAAGCTGTGTTGTATTGTATTTAATACACAGATTCTGTACAGAACAATTTGCTACTTATTAAATATCAGTTCTTTAGCAGGATAACCTAACAGCACAATCGGACATTTTCCCTAAAAGATGCCCACTTTTTATGTCGTCATCATTGTCATGGACAAATGAACCTCATTACCTTTATGACATCAGGAAATTTTCATATTTGTGATCACCAACTCATTTTTTTACATGACGTTTGGTAGGAATAGGATACAACCGAGATCTTCTATACTTTCATGCTTGAAAGAAGGTCCTGGTGCACTGACTGAAGGCAGCCATTACATCCCCTCATGTACACAGTGACCACCCCACCTGCACCACAGGAGGACCCTAGCAGGTAGAGAGCCAGCGTAACAAACCTTCGCACACCCGCGTCTCTTCACTTAGGTAGTATCCTCGTGGGCATTCACACTGGAAACTGCCAAAGGTGTTAATGCACTGGCCACCTTGGCACAAGCCCGGCAGTTCCTGGCATTCATTGATATCTGTCATGGAAAACAGAGGAGAGAGAGAGAGAGAGAGAGTCAAATGAGGGTCATTTAGGAATTATATGACATTTTGGGCAAGCTGAAGAAGAAAGGAATGAGCTATCATTTCGGAACAAGAAACAAATAAAAAATGCGTAGATTTGTTAAAGTGAAATTTCTAACCACTGTGATGGACGAATGGCACCTCAACCCAGCCGACACACCCAGGACACTAGATGGCGACTTCCCTGCAGCATAGCAGTGCCCCAGATTCCCGCAGGGCACTATGGGAGATGGAGTTCGGCTTCACAGCCCTGTTGGGTACCGTGGGTGCCGCCAGGTAGCGCTGCAGGGAGACACGGGGATTTCTGTTTTCCATATTGCCCAGGAGTACCCCCCAAGTCATGGGGACAGGGGAGGGACAGAAGAATTGCAACTCTCCATCTGACCCGGAAGTGCTGATGAGTCACATGGATGGGAGGACAGCAGCACTTCCGGGTCAAGGACTCTATAAAGGACTAGTGGAGACCCAGCAAGGGAGCCGGAGTTGGGAGGGAGTGTGACGGAGCTTGCTGGGAGGAGAGAAGGAGAGAATTGTTATAGTTGTTGTGTTAGTTTATAGTGTATTCGGTGGATGTGGTGTTTTGGAGGCACTTTTGAAAAGAAAAGAATTAAAAATCATCTTAGTGCCTTTATACTTGTGTCCAGAGCATCTGTCTGTTGGGTTTCAAAGCACAACAGCGCTCTCTAATGTCCACACTACTCCTCCCAAGACTTACACCTAGGGTATCTAAAGGTGACATTTATGCCATGCAGATGTCTCGTTACCTTCCAAGATGACGGTGATCGGGTTCGGTCGGAAGCCTTCGCCACCAGGACACAGGATTTTGTAATCCGCTGCAAGACAGAAACACGTCAGCCGTCAAGTGGGCGCTCATCGCCGTTGGTGCCCTGAATTTCTATGTGCGTCCCATAAGGGGCGGCAGTCAGCTGCAAAAACTCAAATCGGCATGTGAAATCAAGCAGCGATAAAAGAAAGGAAATAAAATATAATGTTTGTTCTAGGGTTTAAAAATGGGAAAAAACCAAAAACATCACTGTTGTTAATGCTTGATTAGTGAAAACGTGGAAAAATCCTTAGGGAATGTCAACCCGGGAACTCACAGGAATTGACTGCTGGGCACAACTGGCACGGGGTACCCCAGGCTCGGCCTTGTGAACAGCAGCAGGTGGCTTTAGCGACTCCAACACCAATTTCGGTGTTGCACTCATAAACATCG
Source organism: Erpetoichthys calabaricus (assembly GCF_900747795.2). Lineage (NCBI taxonomy): Eukaryota > Metazoa > Chordata > Cladistia > Polypteriformes > Polypteridae > Erpetoichthys > Erpetoichthys calabaricus. Next base: position 12,509,246 of record NC_041410.2, on the reverse strand, counting down.
GAGGCGTCTCCTCTTTGCCTGTAATCCAGGAAGCAATTCCCTATTCGAGTGTCTGGAATAAAACAAAAACAAAAAAAGAAAATAAACATGATACAGACGTCAAGCATTTCACGGCTATTGGGTAAATAACACATTAATAAACCGCACAGTATTTAGAAAACTTGCCGTTTCAGACCCGACCAATTAGGGGACCCCTTCAGGGCTCTAATAAGGTAAGCAGTACCACTCCAGGCCAAGAGGGGGCACCATTGCTAATGTCTTCTCGCCTTTCCTCAGCAGTTCCAGAATGACGCTGAGAAGCTGATTTGAGTGACATCACTTTCACAATTTCCCCCCCACCTCTTGTGGGCTCCACAAATATCTACAGAAATAAACCCACCTGCCGCCTGAAGAGGCCATTGATTTCTGATGGAGCTCCTTCTTTGAGAAAACGACACGCCTGAGCATTTGTATCATCTGACTGTGGCCCTTAATCTTTGAGTGTCTTTTTTGTTAATCATTAATATCATTAATTAAGTGGGGTTCACCACAGAGGTGCCTCAACTCTTTCTTTGTCTCATTTCAGAGTGTGGCCCCTGCCAGACTGAAGCAGCAGCCTGGCACAGTGGTGACTGCTGGGGTCTCAAAGTGTATGAAGAGGCTGCCATTTCATGAAGATGAAGCTGTTCAGCTGTTCTCGAGTCCGGTGTAAGCAGAGCTTGACATCACAAGATATTTAGTAACAACACCACCAGAATGTCGACAGCTTGTTTTCTAGTATTGCAGACCCCTGGCATGCCCCCATTAAAATGGACTTACGTAGCGAGAGGGCAGAGTGTAGTGAGGTTAAATGAAGAGGGAGAGCCCACTGTGAACAGAAGATACCCTCAGTAAAGTCAGTAAAGAGAGTGGAGATCTCCATTAAACCGTTCTTACTGACACCCTAGCTGGCAGCATTGCACTTGCTCCCGGTGCACCTTCAGTGGCCTGCCATTCACAGTGAAGCTGACGCCTTCCTTTAGATGAAATCGCCATTGTTATGTGTGACGTGCAGCCCCTGACACCTCAATGTTCTCTTAAAGTGGATCTGCTTCTTATTCCAAAGACTCCCTCCACACTTTGCCCTGATGTCTGCCAATTGGCTGTGGCCATTGACCTCTGACTCTTTTTCATATTAATCAGCAGTGTGGCACAGTGGTGTCTCAAAGTGTATGATGAAGCTGTCATTACATGAAGATGAAGCCAAGCTTTTCTGGAGTCTGGTACAAGCAGTGCTTGACACCAGAAGATAGTTATGAACTCCACCAAAATGTCTACAGCTTGAAGGGTTATGCCCCCATTCAAATGACTTGAGGTGAGAGGGTAATGGGGAGAGCCCACTGGGAACAGAAGAGAGCCTTGGAGTCAGAAGCCTGACTGGTCAGTAAAGAGAGTGGAGGTCTCCATTAAAATGTTCTTCTTGACCCCATAGCTAAGGGGTGGGCGATGTCGGTCCTGGAGAGCCGCAGTGGCTACAGGTTTTTGTGCCAACCCATCTTCTTAATGAGAAGTCAATTATTTGCCGATGACGCCACCCTCGATTGCTTATTTCCATCTTAAATTGCTGCATTTACTGTTTTAATGGCCTCTTATTAGCAATAAGATGTAAATGACAAAGCGGCCAGCAGTTCTCCATTCAGTTTGCTGCCATTTACATCTGTGTGTGTTCATGATGCTCTGTTTGATTTTAATAAAACACTTAATAGAAAAAGGTGACAGACTGAAAATGATCCGATTTAGGCTTCAAATCATTTGGATGATATCCATGGAGAGGAAAAAAAATCTACAAAATAAGAACCTAACATTACACAGACTAACAAGCCATAAAATTAAATAAGGTGTGAGATTGGCAATGATTGGTTTCTAAAGAAGCAATTGGGTTGGAATGCAAACCTGCAGCCACTGCGGCCCCTCCAGGACCGACATTGCCCACCCCTGCCCTAGCTGGCTGCACTGCACTTGCTTCTCGCCTGATCCAGATGCTCCTCAGTGGCCTGCCATTCACAGCGAAGCTGGCGCCTTCCTTTAGATTATATCACCACTATTATGTATGATGTGCACCCCCTGATACCCCAATATTCCCTGAAAGTGGATCTGCTTCTTATTCCAAAGATTCCCTCCACTTTGTGACTCCCCTTTGCTCTGAGGTCTGCCGTGTGGCTGTGGCCGTTGATCTTTGAGTTTCTTTCTTGGTAATCAGCAGCGTGGCACAGTGGTGACTGCTGGGGTCTCAAAGTGTATGATGAAGCCGTCATTGCATGAAGAGAAGCAAAGCTGTTCTGGAATCCAGTGCAAACAGTGCTTACCACCAGAACATAGTTATGAGCTCCACCGAAGTGTCTACATCTTGAAGGATCAGGTTTTCTAATATTGCATGACCTTATGTAGCAAGAGGGGAAAGTGTAATGAAGAGAGGCCGCTAAGAACAGAAGATACCCTCTGACAGGTCAGTAAAGAGAGTGGAGGTCTCCATTAAAACGTTCTTATTGACCCCGTAGATGGCTGCACTGCACTTGCTCCCGGTGCTCCTTCAGTGGCCTGCCATTCACAGTGAAGCTGAAGCCTCCCTTTAGAGGAAATCGCTATTGTTATGTGATGGGCACCCTTTCCAAAGACTCCTTCCACTTTGTGTCCCACCTTTGCCCTGATGTCTGCCATCTGGCTGTGGCCATTGATCTCTGACATTTTTTTCATATTAATCAACAGTGTAGGCACAGTGGTGACTACTGGGGTCTCAAAGTGTATGATGAAGCCATTATTACATGAAGATGAAGCAAAACTTTTCTGGAATTCAGTGCAAACAGTGCAGATAGTTAAGAATGCCACCAAAATGTCTACAGCTTAATATTCCATGTTTTCTGCTATTGCAGACCTCTGGCATGCAAACCCATTCAAATGACTCTATGTAGCGAGAGAAGCGAGGGTAATGAAGAGAGCCCACTGTGAACAGAAGATACCCTCACAGTCAGAAGTCTGACTCGTCAGTAAAGAGAGTGGAGGTCTCCGTTGAAACGTTCTTATTGACCCCCTAACTGGCTGCACTGCACTTGCTCCCGGTGCTCCTTCAGTGGCCTGCCATTCACAGTGAAGCTGACGCCTTCCTTTAGATGAAATCGCCATTGTTATGTGTGACGTGCTGCCCCTGACACCCCAATGTTCTCTTAAAGTGGATCTGCTTCTTATTCCAAAGACTCCCTCCACACTTTGCCCTGATGTCTGCCATTTGGCTGTGACTGTCTGACTCTTTTTCATATTAATCAGCAGTGTGGCACAGTGGTGTCTCAAAGTGTATGATGACGCTGTCATTACATGAAGATGAAGCCAAGCTTTTCTCGAGTCCGGTGCAAGCAGAGCTTGACATCACAAGATATTTAATAACAACACGACAGCTTGTTTTCTAGTATTACAGACCCCTGGCATGCCCCCATTAAAATGGACTTACGTAGCAAGAGGGCAGAGTGTAGTGAGGTTAAATGAAGAGGGAGAGCCCACTGTGAACAGAAGATACCCTCACCGTCAGAAGCCTGACTGGTCAGTAAAGAGAGTGGAGGTCTCCATTAAAACGTTCTTATTGACCCCCTAGCTGGCTGCATTGCACTTGCTCCTGGTGTACCTTCAGTGGCCTGCCATTCACAGTGAAGCTGATGCCTTCCTTTAGATGAAATCGCCATTGTTATGTGTGATGTGCAGCCCCTGACACCCCAATGTTCTCTTAAAGTGGATCTGCCTCTTATTCCAAAGACTCCCTCCACACTTTGCCCTGATGTCTGCCATTTGGCTGTGACCATTAACCTCTGACTCTTTTTCATATTAATCAGCAGTGTGGCACAGTGGTGTCTCAAAGTGTATGATGAAGCTGTCATTACATGAAGATGAAGCCAAGCTTTTCTGGAGTCTGGTACAAGCAGTGCTTGACACCAAAAGATAGTTATGAACTTCACCAAAATGTCTACAGCTTGAAGGGTTATGCCGCCCATTCAAATGACTTTATGTAGCGAGAGGAGCGAGGGTAATGAAGAGAGCCCACTGTGAACAGCAGATACCCTCACAGTCAGAAGTTTGACTCGTCAGTAAAGAGAGTGGAGGTCTCTGTTGAAATGTTCTTATTGACCCCCTGACTGGCTGCACTGCACTTGCTCCCGGTGCTCCTTCAGTGGCCTGCCATTCACAGTGAAGCTGACGCCTTCCTTTAGGTCAGGGGTGTCAAATTCCAGTCCTGGTGGGCCGCAGTGGCTGCAGTCTTTCATTCTAACTATCTTCTTAATTAGTGACCAGTTTTTGATGCTAATTAACTTCTTTTATTTTAATTAACTTGACTCAGGCCCCTTAGTTGTTTCTTTTTTTCTTTAATTAGCAGCCAAACAGAAATGAGACACAAAATGAGCCGCCACATGACCAGCTCATCAGTGCCCATCACAGAAAATCTGAAAATAAAGAAAGGTGAGGGTCTCAGTGAGGCTGATCTGTCAGGTCACCCAAAGATTTTGATGGAGCTCTTAGAAAAAAACGGAATATCAACAGTTTTGGAAATGTCGGCTGTGGCAGAATGAGAGCAGCAACAGGTCATGGAATTAAATAACGGGTTTAATTAACAGCAAGAATCGTCGGCTTCTCATTAAGAAACCGGTTGGAGTGCAATTGGCTGGTGTGTGAAGCCCCAGTTTAGATGCTCATTGGTTGGCTCATTTCACGTTTCATTTCTGTTTGGCTGCCATTTAATGGAGAAACAAATCAATTCAGAGGACTGGATCCTTAAAAACAGGGCTATTAAAATGAATGTAAAAGGAGTTAATTAGCAGTGAAAACTGGTCACTGATTAAGTAAAGGGTTAGAATGAAAACTTGCAGCCACCAGGCCCACCAGGCCCAGAGTTGGACACCCGTGCTTTAGATGAAATCGCCATTGTTACGTGTGATGTGCACCCCCCCACCCCCGACACCCCGATGTTCTCTTAAAGTGGATTTTCTTATTCCTAAGATCCCCTCCACACTGCGTCTCCCCTTTGCCCTGATATCCAAACCAACCTTATAGACCCCTCTGTAAATTAACCTTTCACCTTGACCATACCCATAAACCCTGTGATGTGTAGCTGCTGTATATCACAGATTAAATACGATCCGATTTCTTGATGCCTGACACACTGGATTAAGGACTGACTAACTTCACTGACTTTAGTAACCAAGTCTCTGAATCCTTAAACCCCCAATGGAGCGTAACGTGACTTAACGATCGCTCTAACAAACGTCAATGGTGGCGTTAAAATGGAAAACCTTACCAACGCAGCCAACACCAGTTGGGTTGAGTCTAAAATCTGGAGGACAATTGCAGATGTAGCTGCCAGGTGTGTTGACGCACACTCCACTGATGCAAGTCGTAGGATCGTTGCATTCGTTGACATCTGGAAAGCAAATCAGGAGTCAGGCTGTTAAGTGCTGGCGTAGTGTTTTCATGTTTTTGTGTCTTATTTGTAGTTTGCCCCCCCCCCCCCCCCCCAACCTTGTTTGGTTGTAGAATACGTTTTTTGCATTTTTTGTAATTTCCCCCTATGCCCTTACTTCCGATGACAGCTATACAGATGAATATGAAACTGTGAAGTGCAAACATGCGACTCCATTACAATTAAAATGGATACGATGAGTGAAGGCTTCATACCTGTGCAGTTCCCACCGGTTTTATCCAGCTCATATCCCGTGTCGCACTCACATCGGTAAAATCCTGGAAGGTTATGACACGTCCCAAAGACACAGATTTCAGGGAAACCACATTCATCGATATCTGTTTCAGAAAGAAGTACGGTAAAAATCAGCCCCATATACTTTATATTTAAAAAAATATATTTAACATGAGAACTTTAGAACAATCTGGACATGAACAGGCCATTCAGCCCAACAAAGCTCGCCAGTCCTATCCACTTAATTCTTCTAAAAGAACATCAAGTCGAGTTTTGAAAGTCCCTAAAGTCCTCCTGCCTACCACACTGCTTGGTCACTTACTCCACGTTTGTGGTTCTCTGCGTGAAGAAAAACTTCCTAATGTTTGTGTGAAATTTACCCTTAACAAGTTGTGCCCCCATGTTCTTGATGAACTCATTTTAAAGTCACCGCCTCGATCCACTGCACTGATTCTCTTCATCATTTTAAACACTTCAGTCAGGTCTCTTCTTCATCTCCTGTAAAGGCTCAGCTCTTTTAATCTTTATACCTCTTTATATCACTCATCCCCTGTAGCCCTGAATCGGCCTCGTTGCTCCCCTCTGGACTTTCTCTTGTGCTGCTTTGTCCTTTTTGTAGCCCTGAGACCCAAACTGCACCCAGGACTCCAGATGAGGCCTCACCAGTGTGTTATAAAGCTTGAGCAGAACTTCCTGTGACTTGTACTCCACACATCAAGGCACTATATAACCTGACAGAATGTTAGCCTTCTTCATGGCTTCTGAACTCTGTCTGGAAGGTGATAGTGTAGAGTCCACTACGACTCCTAAGACCTTCTCATAAGCCATTCTTTCAATTTTCAGACCTCCGTTTGTATATTCAGACTTCACATGTTATATCCTATGTGTGATATTTTACATTTGCTGACATTAAATTTCATCTGGCACAAATCGGCCCAAGCTGTCCAAGTCGCTCTGTGATGATTCAACACATTCGAGGTTATCTGCCAGTCCACTTATCTTGTTATCATCTGCACACTTAGCCAGTTTCTTCTTTACAGTATATTCCTATCTGAATCATTTATATTTATTGAAAACAGCAGCAGCCCCAGCACTGCCCCCTGCTGGACTCCACTCTTAATGTCACCCAGTTCTGATTTGGTACCTCACACCATCACCCTCTGCTCCCGTGTCTGTGCCATTTCTGCACCAATCTTCAAACATCACCCTCAACTGCCACTTCCTTTAGTTTGATGCCCACCCTCTCATGTGCCACCTGGTCAAATGCTTTCTGAAAGTCCAGATAAATAATATCATCAGCTCCACTTTGATCGTATCCTTTTGTTGGTTCCTCATTGAATCCCAGCATGTTAGTGAAACGCGACCTTCCTCATCTGAACCCATGCCGACTGTTCAGTAAAACTCCTGTATTTGCCATGTGCTGCTCAATCTTATCCTTCATAATTCTTTCCATTAATTTTCCTCACATATATGAGTTCCTTCCAAAAGGGAGGATTAATGTACCAATGCACAAATCAGAAATCCGTACACGTCAATAAATTGTTTAATTCTGGGGAAAATTCAATCCCCTTTGATGAAACAGTTTTAGAAATGTAAAAGATGGCCTTGTAGAAGACTCCCAGTGTTATGTTGCTGTCAGGGTTCCTCCTGTGGCCGAGTTGAGAAATTATTTATGTTACGTTATTAATTATTTATACTGTTCCTTGTTTTTTTTTTTTTCCTCTAAGCCTTTATTATGTGCCTTGTGTCTTGTGGGTTGTTCCCCAAGAGGCGGGGCCACCTGCCCATCACTGCTAGGGACTGCCCTCAGCTCTCTAAAGGCGGGGCTTACCTACACTTCCTGACAGTTCATCTGAATGCACTTGGGAGTCTGGTGAATTTTAGATAGATAGATAGATAGATAGATAGATAGATAGATAGATAGATAGATAGATAGATAGATAGATAGATAGATAGATAGATAGATAGATGTGAAAGGAACTATATTATAGATAGATAGATAGATAGATAGATAGATAGATAGATAGATAGATAGATAGATAGATAGATAGATAGATAGATAGATAGATAGATGTGAAAGGAACTATATTATAGATAGATAGATAGATAGATAGATAGATAGATAGATAGATAGATAGATAGAGTGAAAGGCACTATATGATAGATAGATAGATAGATAGATAGATAGATAGATAGATAGATAGATAGATAGATAGATAGATAGATAGATAGATAGATAGATAGATAGATAGATAAAGTGAAAGGCACTATATGATAGATAGATAGATAGATAGATAGATAGATAGATAGATAGATAGATAGATAGATAGATAGATAGATAGATAGATGTGAAAGGAACTATATTATAGATAGATAGATAGATAGATAGATAGATAGATAGATAGATAGATAGATAGATAGATAGATAGATACTTTATTAATCCCAAGGGGAAATTCACATTTATTATTTATTTATTTATTATTTTAGTGTCCCTGCCTGTGCTTTGTGCTTTTTATGATTTTTTGAATTTCTGTAATATGGCTTGTCGGCTTTAACCCTTTGAAACCTGTACACCCCACTTAGCATTTCAGCACTGTAACCCTCATCTCAATATTTTGATTTATAAAAGTAAAATTTTAGCATATGATGATAAATGGCAATGTTGTAACAACAGATTGATCGTGCAGAAGAAGCCGCTTCGCTTTCAGTCTCACAGTTTCCATCGTTTTCTACTGCCCTTGGCACAGACCAAATGCCTAAACTGCACATTTCAGTGATTTGCTTCAAAAGAGTTTTTTGTGCCATAAACAACACACAACAACACTTCACATGATTTTAAGTTTGTGCCAACGCATAACTGGAACATTTTACTGCACTCATAAAGTCTACTTGTGAACATGAAGCTGCTTTTGTCAACCGTCATCTGTGATACCAAGATGGAACTGACCAACGTCGTGGCTCGGTGGCCTGGGTCAGTCCGTGATTCATTTATTTTGAGGTAAAGTAGCCTTGGCAGACATGGCGGTGCTGCATGAGGTAACTGGCTGAACCCTCGGTGTCTCATACGGCATTTACTATTTATTCAAAGTAACATCAGTCCTGTCATTACATGTGACAGGTGAGAGCGGCTACCTGCTTAGATGTTGGCACCTGACTGGAGAGCACACTATAATGCCACACGTGATCTTGTGCTCTCAGTTGCGGAGCTCAGTCAGATAGATACTTGTGAATGCAAGGGGGCGGGGTCTCAATTGTGTCAGGTGGGCGGCTGCTCTACAAGCCAGTGAAGTTCTGCAGCATCGTGTTTGCATATGCATGAGGCTGATTAGCATGTTCCACACATGGATGTTTCAGGGCGGTGTTTGAGGACACACATTTACAAAGCAATTGTGATTTGTAAAGGGGGAATTGCGTAGAAACGTAGAGACACCCGCTTTTATAAATCCGATTTTTTTGGCACACGCATTTTCCTGTTTTTTGGCGTACGTGTATTTTCACGCTTGAATCCACACAAAGTTTAAAAACGAGGCCCTTGGTCTTTGCTAAAAATCTTTTCAGTGTCTCTGAGGCACAGACACAATCCCACAGAGTGAAACTTCAAATTGTGTCATTAGCCTCACAGCTCGTATCCCAATCACAATTCAGCGAACGGCCCAGCTCACGCTCATTTGAGTTTGCGCAGATCAGGCAGAACACTAGAACATTTTGTAGAATTTTAGTTAAAATTTGAAAGCTTTACCCAGGCTCCCATTTTCACGACTTCCGTATCCCATAAATTTGCAAAGCCGTGAAATTTTGTCCAAAACCTCCCAGCCTACTACTGTAATGTCCTTTCCCCCATCTCATGTTCCACCTATTCTCTGTGTCTCTTTCCCTCAAATTAGAGATTGGTGTATGGAGATTGCAACAAAACTAATGATTTAACAGAATGTAATGGAAAATTCCCTAAAGTTACGTGACTGGTGTCACACACGTGTGAGTAGCAGTCAGCGAAAGGGGCTGAGTAACAGTAATTCCATGCCAGACCAGGGGGCGGCAGGATGCACTAACTGTCTTTCTCAATCCCTTGCAGACCATTCTCGGGAAATACCGCACGGTTCCGGCGCCTCCGACGACATCACTTCCGGTTCTGTCGCCTCCAACAACATCACTTCCGTTCCCAAAGACATCACTTCCAGGATCCGGCGCTATTGATCATGTCACTTCCGGTCTCCGTTGAAGTCACTTCCAACACTGGCCTTTAAAGCCACCATCTTGACTCCACATCGTCAGTTCTGTTTTGGACTCAGTCTTGTGAACATCTCGCAGTTATTTCAAATCCTTCCTGCTGCCAAGGCACATTATATGAGTGGCTGCCCCGAATCTTTATGATGTTTTTGTGTCGTTCTTGTGACACTGGAAGGGTGGGTTTATTTAAATAGACCACCCTAAAAGAAAATGGAATTGGAATTTAGAGCAAACACCCAAGAGTTGCTGCCACTGGCTCCCTTCCCATACACGCCCTTTTCTCTACCTGACTAACCATAAAATTAGGGGGCACTGACCACGAGTGGTCCGCTCTCATCAACACAACACCCATGTGAATCGCACAGATCATCACACCCAGTGGCCTGACAACTGGTCTTTTCAAGCCTACTTTGATTTATAGTCCACTCAGACTTACCTTGGCATTCTGTTTTGTCCAATGTCGGAGCGAAACCCATCTCACAGTCACAACGGTACCCACCGGGAATGTTGAGACAGTGGCCGTGGTCACACAGATTTATGTTCTCAGCACACTCATCAATGTCTGCAACATAGAAAGGGAAGTTAGTACGAGCGAATGCTGAAATTATACAAATCCAAATGTCACCTAAAGTCCCCTAACACGTGACACGAGTTCTCCAGTGATTTTCCGTCACCAACTTTATTTACGTAATCTTAACGAGGCAGGAGCAGTCGTGGTGCGCTCCGGTGACCTCTGGTCATGTAGTCTGACATACCCAGTGACTCAGCGGTAAATCGGAGAGGCGGGGCTATCTACATGTGAGAGCTGAGAGCCAATGAAAAAAGTGCATATAATGCAGCTAACAAGGTATGAGGACGATAGATAGATAGATAGATAGATAGATAGATAGATAGATAGATAGATAGATAGATAGATAGATAGATAGATAGATAGATAGATAGATAGATAGATAGATAGATAGATAGATAGATATGCGTGTTTTGGACTTGGCAAGCAGAAGACAGTCTCATTTTTCTGATTCATTGTGTTTTATGTAACGCAACAGAGGGGAAAAAAGAAGAAGAAAACAAAAGGGTGCGAGATTGCAGATTGCAGCTGAACTTCCCGCACCCGGAGAGCACTCTCATGGGAATTTTCTTTGTCAGGCTTGCATGATATTGGCTGTAAGTAAGAAAAAAGTGGTGAGCTTGCATCCATCCATTATCCAACCTGCTATATCCTAATTACAGGGTCACGGGGGTCTGCTAGAGCCAATCCCAGCCAACACAAGGTGCAAGGCAGATAAACCCTGGGCAGGGCGCCAGCCCACCGCAGGGCACACACAAACCAAGCACACACTAGGGACAATTTAGGATCACCAATGCACCTAACCTGCATGTCTTTGGACTGTGGGAGGAAAGCCACACAGACACGGGGAGAACATGCAAACTCCACATAGGGAGGACCTGGGAAGCGAACCTGGGTCTCCTTACTGCAAGGCAGCAGTGCTACCACTGCGCCACCGTGCCACCTGGTGGGCTTGCAATACTTTGAAAATTTGAATCTGTGCTGCAAAGTCTTCACAGAGTCATGTGATTAGTCCTCCCCCTTGTGATTTCTATTTGTGTTATCTGTCATCCTCCGGGGATGGAATCAGCAACTGCAGTTGTCAAGTTTGACGCCCCCTGTGACAAGATGACGGTAGTGCAGCACTTGAGGATGTTCAGGTTACAGTTCAAGCCTGGCTCATTGTGGCCGTACTTAAGACTTTCAATTTGTCAGCGGGCCACCTCATCGAAATGTAAAATCATGCTTCAAGATTAGACAGAACCAATTGGACCCCTCTTTCTCGACGTCAAACGTTTGCGGACAGTGGACAAGTTCGCCTCCATTGGAAGTTGTACCAGTGCAAAATGGAAGATGCCCAGTGAGGACAACTGACTCCGCCCCTTCCAGTCCGCCAACTATAAAGCCTGCAGCTTCCAGAAGGAGCTGTTCAGTCGCATATGGAACGCACCACAGGATGGAGCTCCGGTCTCGGTGACCAGAGCCAAGTATTCGCCTGTCTGGTTTTGATTTGATTTTCTTACAGTGGCCCTTTCTCGTTACTTATTTGTGTGGAGTGTCACACACGTGCGATTGGGAGACAGCTGAAGGGCCTAAGTGACAGTAATTCCACACCAGACTAGGGGGCGGCGGGGTTCACTGACTGTCTCTCTCAATCTCTTACAGACCATTCACAGGAAATCCCGTAGGGTTTCAGCACGCACTGATGTCTTACTTGTGTTTCTGAATGGATGAGTAGTAATTTTTTCAAACTAAATAAAGAGAAAACTGAAATTTTAGCGATTGGCAATAATGGACATAATGAGGCTATTAGAAATAAACTTGATGCATTAGGATTAAAAGTCAAGAAGGAGGTAAAGAATTTAGGGGTAACTGTTGACTGTGACCTGAATTTTAAATCATATATTAATCAGATCACTAGGACAGCATTTTTTCACTTAAGAAACATAGCAAATGTTAGACCTCTTATAACATTGAAAGATGCTGAGAAATGAGTTCACGCTTTTGTTTTCAGTCGACAAGATTACTTTAATGCTCTCCGCTCAGGACCACCCAAAAAAGATCAATCGATTGCAGCGAGTGCAGAATGGAGCTGCTAGAATCTTAACTAGGAAAAGAAAATCCGAGCACATCACCCCAGTCCTGATGTCACTACACTGGTTACCTGTGCCATTTAGAATTGACTTTAAAATACTGCTGATGGTTTACAAAGCCTTCAATAATCTGCTCCATCTTATATTTCAGAATGTCTGATACTTTACACTCCCAATCGTAACCTTAGATCTTCAAATGAGTGTCTGCTTAGAATTCCAAGAGCTAAACTTAAAGGAAGTAGTGAGGCGGGCGGCCTTCTGCTGTTATGCACCTAAAATCTGGAATAGCCAGCTGATAGGAATTCGCCAGGCTAATACGGTGGATCACTTTAAAAAACTGCTGAAATCTCATTACTTTAATAAGGCTTTCTCAAAACTACATTTTAGTTTAATCCTGATGCTCTGTATATTCAATTAATTATCATTATTATTCATGGTGGCTCCAAAATCCATACAAACCCCTAATCAAAGCTCCATGATGTCCCTCCATTGATGGATTAAAGACCAAAAGTCCCCGTGACCATCATCATCAAGTTCTTCCATGAAAACCCTTAAAGGACTGATTGAGGTTATTTATGTTAGGTAGAATGCCTAGAGGGGGCTGGGTGGTCTCATGGCTTGGAACCCCTGCAGATTTTATTTTTTCTCCAGCCGTCTGGAGTTTTTTTTTGTTTTTTTTCTGTCCTCCTGGCCATCAGACCTTACTTTTATTCTATGTTAATTAGTGTTCTCTTATTTTAATTCTTACTTTGTCTTTTTTTTCTTCATTTTCATCATGTAAAGCACTTTGAGCAAAATTATTTGTATGAAAATGTGCTCTAGAAATAAATGTTGTTGTTGTTGTCACTTCCGGCCCCCCGAAGACGTCACTTCCGGTTTCTGGCCCCGATGACGCCATTTCCTTTACTGGCCTTTAAGGCTGCCATCTTACCTTCATACTAGAAGTGCTATTTTGGACTCAAATTTGTGAACATCTCTGTTCAATTTACCTCAAGTTTTGCAGCCTGGGAATAAGATATGGGGTGGCTGCCCCAAACCTTCATGATGTCTGTGACTCATTCTTGTGGCAGGAGTTAAACAGGCACAACCAGGTTGGTGCCCCAACATTTCTTTGTGAAACTCGCTGTGCTTTCCTTGGCCACAACTTGCAAAAGACGTTAAGACAAACCAAAGCAAAGGCTAAAACTCAAAAAGGGATCCCATTTCTACACCCATGACAATACGCTTAGGACTATTACTACCAAAACGACGGTCAAATGCGCTTCGGTTCTATAAATCCCGCGGTTGTCACCTGAGCAGATGAAGCCATCTCCGGAATAGCCTTCCTTGCAGACACATCGATACGAGCCCATGGTGTTCTTGCATTCGCCATGAGCGCTGCACATGTGGGTGCCATTTGAGCACTCATCCAAATCTGTAAACAGGACACCACAAACATGTCACAATAACACAGACAAAATGCATCGTGGCCTTCTGTCTAAGGTGACGTCCCCTTTACATAAAATTCTCAAAGGCTTACTACTGGGTCAGTTTGGCTAAGCGACTAATTAAAATGACAGTCATTGCATGCAAACTAACATTCTGAGGCTAAGGAACCTTACTGACTACACATCTCGAAAGGTGGCATATTGTTTAAAGACAATGACGCAAAGTCATTAGCAAGGCTACAAATCTTTTTGTTTTATTTTCTTCACGAGGGTTTCGCACCTACCTGTGCATTTGATTCCATTTCCAATCCATCCGGTGCTACATCGGCACTTGAAGCTCCCAGGCGTGTTGGTGCAAGTCGCGTGTCGATCGCAGTTATGGGCGCCAATCTCACACTCATTGATATCTGGGGAAGCAAAATGAACAGTAAAATGAATTGCGCATTTTTAGAACTTACTATATATAGTGGATGAGCGCAGAGAACAATTCTATCTCCACTTCTCTTCACTCTCGGCCTATAAATATAACAGCAGGTCACTTGCAGACATTCTGTGTTAATGGGGTGTAATGGGGTGTAATGGGGTGTAATGGGGTGGGGGGGGGTGGTTAGACAATGGGAAGGAGTTAAGGGGAGAACTTGTCTGTAATTTAAAATCAGCAAAACTAAGACATCGGTCCATGACTTTGGTCACGCCAAAGAGCCTCCATGTCCAGTCACTGTTCAGGGAGTGAATGTGGAGGTGATGCATTGCTACAACAGTTCTGTCTCCTCTTCTCTTCACCTTCAGTCTATAAATATAACAGCAGGTCAGGTCACTTGTGAAAACTTTCAGATGATTCTGGAGTTATGGGTTGTATTGATAAAGGAGATGAGGCAGAGGAGAGGAGTCAGGTGGAGAACTTTGAGAATTATCTGCAATTTAAAATCAGCAAAACCAAGACATCGGTCCATGACTTTGGTCATGCCAAAGAACCTCCATGTCCAGTCACTGCTCAGGGAGTGAATGTGGAGGTGATGCATTGCTACAACAGTTCTGTCTCCTCTTCTCTTCACCTTCAGTCTATAAATATAACAGCAGGTCAGGTCACTTGTGAAAACTTTCAGATGATTCTGGAATTATGGGTTGTATTGATAAAGGAGATGAGGCAGAGGAGAGGAGTCAGGTGGAGAACTTTGAGAATTATCTGCAATTTAAAATCAGCAAAACCAAGACATCGGTCCATGACTTTGGTCATGCCAAAGAACCTCCATGTCCAGTCACTGCTCAGGGAGTGAATGTGGAGGTGATGCATTGCTACAACAGTTCTGTCTCCTCTTCTCTTCACCTTCAGTCTATAAATATAACAGCAGGTCAGGTCACTTGTGAAAACTTTCAGATGATTCTGGAATTATGGGTTGTATTGATAAAGGAGATGAGGCAGAGGAGAGGAGTCAGGTGGAGAACTTTGAGAATTATCTGCAATTTAAAATCAGCAAAACCAAGACATCGGTCCATGACTTTGGTCACGCCAAAGAGCCGCTATGTCCAGTCACTGCTCAGGGAGTGAATGTGGAGGTGATGCATTGCTACAACAGTTCTGTCTCTTCTTCTCTTCACTCTCGGCCTATAAATATACTGTAACAGCAGGTCACTCGTGGAAATTCTATGCTAATGGGGTGTAACGGTGGGGGAGGGTCCAACAGAGGAGAGGAATTGGGTGGGACTTTGGAAATTGTCTGCAACTCTGCATCAGGAAAAACCAAGGAACGGCCTCACCAATGAGCTTCTATGTCCGATCACAGCTCATAGGAATAACCTGCTCAAAAAAATTAAAGGAACTCTTTGAAAACAACTCAGATCTCAATGGGGAAAGTAATCCTGCTGGCTATCTCTACTGCTGTGGACTGATATGGTAATGTGTTAGGAACGAAAGGATGCCACATCATATGATGGAAATGAAAATGATCAACCTACAGAGGGCTGAATTCAAAGTGAAATAAGGATGTGGCAGGCTAGGCCATTTTGCTGAAATTTCATTGCTATATGGTTGCGAGACATGGACGTTATCCAGTGACCTGAGATGAAGACTGGACTCCTACAGTACTGTGTCTCTCTGGAAAGTCCTTGGGCACCCCTGGTTTGACTTTGTGTTGCTCATGGTGTCCCGAATGAGGCACCTGACCTGCATTGTGAGGAAGTGTCAGTTACGGCACTACGGCCATGTGGTGCGATTACCCGAGGGTGATCAGGTTCACAGGACCCACATTGTTGGGGTCGCCCACGTAACACCTGGCTGCAGCAGATAGAGGGTCATGTCCGGAGGGTGGGACTGGACTACGTGTCTGCCTGGGGGGTTGCCAACCGAGATCCTGAGCTGTTTCGTCGTGTGGTGGGTGAGGCAACACACTGTACCAGTGCATGCTCCCCAACTTGACTTGATTTGACTTGACTCATTGCAGCAAATTGTACTCAGTAGTTTGTATGTCCCCCCCCCCAACCCCATGTGCTTGTATGCATGTCTGACAATGTCCTAATGAGGCGACGGATGGTGTCCTGAGATAGATAGATAGATAGATAGCTCGCCAGAACCGTCTGATAGAACATCTGGAGCATCTTATTGCAGATGTTGAAGGACGCCAGCCTTCTAAGGAAGTATAACCGGTGTGGTGCCCGGCGGGCGTCCATGCCCGGCCGGGACGCCCAGGAGGAGTGGAGGAGGGCTTCTGCCTCCTCCAGGACACGAGAGGGCGTCCTCCCTGGTGGCTTTGGGGACCACGGGTACGGAGCTTGGAAGCTCAATTCTGTAGGGGCCTGTGGTCACTGCCAGGGGGCGCCCCAATGCCTTGGGAATGTTGGCCCTCAGTACTTCCGCCACACCGGGAAGTACTGGGGGGAAGAGACTTGAAGACACCCGGTGGACTTCCGGCTTCACCATGGGAGCTTCCGCCACACAGGGGTGTGGCTATGAGCCCTCAGGATCCACCTGGAGTCCTTCCAGGGGGAATAAAAGGGGCTGCCTCCCTCCAGTAACGGCGAGACTCAGGTGGAAGAGGACGAAGTTTGGTGGAGAGGAGTGGAGGCGGACCAATAGACTGAGAAAGGCATTGTGCGTGTGGCCAGGACTTAAGGGGTGATTAGTGCTGAGGCACTGGGTATGTGCACTGTATATTGTTTAAATAAACACGTGTGTGGTAAAACCATCATGTCTGCCTGTCTGTGTCCGGGCTGTTCCCCACACTGGCTCTGTCCTTTCTTACACAGAGCATCAGTATTCGCAGCCCAGTCTAATTTATCCTTCACATCTCTGTCGCTCGTGTATGTGGATTTCACTTTCACCAAACAACAAATATTTTAATTCTCGCAGATATGTCTCTTCATTATGTATAAACACTACTTTTTCCTGATGGCAACACAAATTAGACGATCTACAAGTCTCCGACTTAAAATTTAAAGCCAAACAATATATTCAATCTCTTTTCGCTGTTCCGTTATTTCACCGAGTAATAATTTTCATTTGTTTGCACTAATGCAATCTTTACTATCAGTTTTTGGAGACTTTCAAATTTTATTATCTTTCATTATTTCTAACCTGCTCTGCATGTGTATCGCGCCAGCGTTTTTTGAATTCTTTACGACGTGCTACTTTGTCTTCTACTCTTCGTCTTTTATTTCCTGCCCCAGGCCTGGTTAAATCTGTTGGCACAAAGCCTCGTCTCGCGGGACATGAAAGTATCTCTCTGAAAAAGTCACGTCTTGTCCCAGGATGTTTTTACTATAATAGAGAGATGTACATTAGATAACCATCAACAACAAATCAAATCAAATGAATAATATATTGGACAATTATTACGAAAGTAAAGTTGAATAAATTGGACTCTGCAGCTGCATGAATAAAAGGTAAAGTACTACTTCCAGTTAGCGGAAATACCTCAAAACTTGAAAGAAATCTACATTTTGTACCTAATACCTGTATGCAAAATTTGATTGATCTAAGTGAAAGTGAACTCAAGTTATCGTTTATACACACACCTGAACACCTCCTACTCCTGAACACCAGCAAAACCAAGGAGCTGGTGGTAGATTTTAGGAGGCCCAGACCCCTCATGGACCCCGTGATCATCAGAGGTGACTGTGTGCAGATGGTGCAGACCTATAAATACCTGGGAGTGCAGGTGGATGATAAACTGGACCGGACTGCCAATACTGATGCTCTGTGTAAGAAAGGACAGAGCCGACTATACTTCCTTAGAAGGCTGGCGTCCTTCAACATCTGCAATAAGATGCTGCAGATGTTCTATCAGACGGTTGTGGCGAGTGCCCTCTTCTACGCGGTGGTGTGCTGGGGAGGCAGCATTAAGAAGAAAGACGCCTCACGCCTGGACAAACTGGTGAGGAAGGCAGGCTCTATTGTAGGCACTGAGCTGGATAGTTTGACATCTGTGGCGGAGCGACGGGCGCTGAGCAGACTCCTGTCTATTATGGAGAATCCATTGCATCCACTGAACAGGATCATCTCCAGACAGAGAAGCAGCTTCAGAGACAGACTGCTGTCACCATCCTGCTCCACTGGCAGACTGAGGAGATCGGTCCTCCACCACACTATGCGACTCTTCAATTCCACCCAGGGGGCTAAACGATAACATTATTCAAAGTTATTGTCTATTTTTACCTGCATTATTATCAATCTTTAATTTAATATTGTCTTTTGTATGAGTAAGGTGCTGCTGGAGTATGTTGAATTTCCCCTTGGGATTAATAAAGTATCTATCTATCTATCTATCTATCTATCTATCTATCTATCTATCTATCTATCTATCTATCTATCTATCTATCTATCTATCTATCTATCTATCTATCTATCTATCTATCTATCTATCTATCTATCTATCTATCTATCTATCTATCTATCACACACACGTATACACAGACAGACACAGACAGAATTCTGAAAATGGTATTTTCGGACTCAGGGAGGTCTAAAACGTCGAGATTCATCAAAATCTCGATATCGAATTTTTGGACGATTACAATACTTTGTATACGAGAAAGTAAAAAAACAAAGAACAGTCCACATAACCAACAAAAATAACATTAAAACAAACACAAGAATCAAAAACAGACATAAAACATGAATTTGCACCCCAGCCAGGGGAGGAGCCATGACAGTGACATCATTTCAAGAGCGGCCCACTGAATCAGCTGGCTAACTATGATGGCAGGCTCAGTTATGGGGCGCCTACTGGACCTGCCGGAGGTAGCAGTGGAGGAGAGAATGAAGAACCACGCTGATGGCCATCAGGAACACCCCGGCATTGTGGACACTGTGGAGGTCAAGCCGCGCTCACATACAGCAGAGGTGGGCGCCTGTGTTTAAGGTGTGCAAAACTGGGGGGGGCTCCAGCTGCCCCAACCCCGACCCAGACAGTCAAGAGACACGACTTCCCACACAACATGTGTTTATTTTCAAGTAGGAAGCGCTTTTGGCTCGCACCCCACAGCAGTTCCTTTCCGCCTCAGACACGGCCCCCCCCCCACAGCAGTCTTCGTCCCTCTTCCTCCTGACTCTGGCTCTCTGAATGGAGTGAGGTGGCCCCTTTTAAGCTGGCCCTGGGAGTGCTCCGGGTGGCTCGTTAATCACTCCCAGGTCGAGTGGAAGACCAATGTAGGGCTCTGCAGCTCTCCCCGGCGGCCCCCCATGGAACCCAACAGGGCTGTGCCACACTCCCTGTCTGTCCTGCGGGTATCCGTGGTGCCACAGCCGCCCAGGAAGGCTACCCTCTAGGGTCCCAGGGAAGGCAGTGCTATGCGGGTGGCTCTCTCCAAGGGGTCCTTCCATCCAGCTGGCGCCCCGGCCAGGTAATAGCCACCTGTCACAAAGTGCACACATGTAGATTCGGATGTTTCGATTAGCACAAGTGTGTAAGAATGTCCCAGTATCTGTGCACGTGACGATCACGACCCTCTGGATATCGAAGACGTTGATCTACTGATGTATACCTGCAGGTACAGCTGACCCTTTAAAAATCTACAAAAAGCCACCTAATAGACCAACCTGCGCTTCTGAAGGCTGTCATTCACGCCAACTATAAAGGAAGAAGCAGACGGGCGCATCACATTTGCCCCATTGCCACCCAGATAAGCCACAATGCCACTAATTGATTTATTTAGCTTTTTAACATGTGGCAGCACAAAGTGGGCTCTGTGTTGGATTACAGACCCCTTTGGAAATGTTCATTCAATCGCACGCTTCCCACTAAAGCTGAAGCAAAACAAAGTTACACCAAAAAAAAAAAAACCCCGCCAACGCCACCACCACCACCACCACGCCAAAAAATTCTCAAAAGCCTCCAAAATAACAACAGACGGAAACTGTTGCATGCAACAGGTCCTCTCCAAAGTCACACGCTGTTTAGGTTTAGGAGAGACACACTTGCAGATGTCTCATTTAAAGTGCTTAACGCGTAACATATGAGCGGGAACGGGAGTCAGCAGCCCTCGGAAAGAGACGTGCGCAATTAAGACCCTTCAGGTGGCGCTGACTCTAACAAAAAAGAAAAAGGCCATAAATTGTCCCCGTTCTCCCAGTATGGCCCCCCCTGCTAAACTATCCGCAATGTCTGTCATTAAATTTTCTCGGGTTGTAAAAGCCACAGATCAAGAGCCACCATATGATGACCTCAGTGTCTTCGGGGGGGCGGCCATCTGAGAACTTAATTTGTGCTTTTGCTGTCAGCTGAAAGTAAACAGTAAATAAGAGAGAGAAGGCACAGGAGGCAGCAGAGCAAACAACACACGAGCCACAAAAGCCATCAAATGCACTTGGACTGGTTGGGCTTAGGGGGAAAGGAACAGGCCTGGCGTTCTCGAACGAGAGATTGGGACTCACCCTGGTGGCGCACCACCGGTAGTGCACGCCGTAAAAACATTTAAGGGGGAGAACGGCAGCATCCTCTTCTCTTCAATCTGTCAGCATCTATTTTTTTCGGATACTCCTCGTGTGCGTGTCTACGGCTTTTTTGTTTCGTACCATAATGCTATTAACTCAGGAGCTCTCCACGTCAAGGATCAACAATAAGAATAATTATTCATAATTCTTTATGTTTATATAGTGCTTTTCTCACGACTCAAAGTGCTTTTCATAGTGAGTGGGGAGCCACTTCAAGCACCATTAATGTGCAGCACCCACCTGAATGATGCGACGGCAGCCATTTTGTGCACCAGTACACTCACCACACATGAGCTGTTAGGTGATGTAGGGGTAAGACAGAAAGACAGGGGATGATTAGGGGACCAGAATGACCAGGCCGTGGTGGGCAGTTTAGCCAGGACATCGGGATACCCCCTGCTCTTTATGAAGATGCCCAGGGATCTTTAATGACCACAGAGAGTCAGGACCTCCTTTTTACTTGTCATCCAGAGGATGGCACCATTTTTGCAGCACTGCACTGGGGCATTGGGATCCCCCACACAGACCACAGGGTAAGTACCCCCTACCAATGCCTCTTCCAGCAGCAAACCATGGTTGGTCTCTCATCCAAGTACTGGCCAGGCTTGACTTCAGGTGGGTGACCTCGTCTGAAGTGCACTTGGTGTGGCTGCTGGCGCATCTGGACTACATAATGACACAAGGACACAAGCAATACATACCTGTTAGAACACAGTCAGGGCTTGTTCCCTGGCTTAAATTTATTTTTTATTTTAGCGTTATTTTAGCTTTTTAATTATTACTTTTCAAGACTTTTTTTATTATTCTTATGATTATTTATTATTTGTTTATTAAAATCTATTCTTTGTGTCTTGTAAGTGGAACCCTAAGACCTTGCTATTTTGAGACCACCCTCAGCCTTTATGCTGATGTGCATAATACATTACACAACATACAATATATTAAAATAGTCGTTATATGTTTTACATATATAACCTAAAATATGTATTGTCATGCATGTGCATGTGGGGACCACCTTCCTGGCAGTAATGAGGAAAACAGAAGCATATGAAGACAAATCAACACAGACACAGGGAGAATGTGCAAACTCCACAAAGAAATCAACCAGGACAGTCAACTGAAGACACTGGATATGTGAGGCAGCGCCTCCAACCACTGTACAATATTGCCATGATGATTCTACATTATATTATATTACTAGCTGTCCCTCATGGCTACACCCATGTAGAAGTGAAACAGAACACACTTTAAAAACCAATAAAAAAAATGTAATTCTGGCCAAGTGGAAGGTAGGTACACTCCGACGTCAAACGCTGACACTGTATCTGATTGTGTTCAGCTCTGACAGGAGAGCGTGGAGAGAAGAGCACGTGGCCATGATATCTCTGCCAATGAGCAGCTACCCTCTAAGATACACATAGCTGTGACCTCTCTCTCTCTCAAAAACATCAAATGTTACTCCTTAACAATCTCTAGATGATAATGTCTGCTGAACAAACAGGTATCACTAGCTAAGTGGAGGCAAGGTGCGCTCCAACATGTGGCGACAGGTAGAGAGACTCGAATGGAGGCTGGCACGTGAGTGAGGGGGGCCCCACCCACTTCGGCCTGCAACCTCTCCCTTGGATTCGCGCAAGAGATCTCTGATACTTAGCGCAATGAGGGAAGTCGCAGGATCAACCGGAATGTTCAAGCAAATTATAGAAAAAGACCCGATCTAAATCCGTTAAGTAGTTCTCTCATGAAAAGTGGACAAACATTCAGAGAGACAGATGTTGGATTTATATATATAAATATGTATATGTATATATATATATAATCCATTATATTATATTATATTATATTATATTATATTATATTATATTATATTATATTATATTATATTATATTATATTATACTAGCTGCATGTGGTCTTCAGGACAAAAAAAATAACCTAACGACTCCCTAGCATTTTTATTCTGGTTGTGAACTTGGAGAGGCATCAGCTGACTCTTAAGAATGGCCCAGTGCTGGGACATATGTTATGTTATGTTATGTTATGTTATGTTATGTTATGTTATGTTATGTTATGTTATGTTATGTTATGTTATAGGGCGGCATGGTGGCGCAGTGGTAGCGCTGCTGCCTTGCAGTTAGGAGACCTGGGTTCGCTTCCTGGGTCCTCCCTGTGTGGAGTTTGCATGTTCTCCCCGTGTCTGCGTAGGTTTCCTCCCACAGTCCAAAGACATGCAGGTTAGGTGCATTAGTGATTCTAAATTGCCCCTAGTGTGTGCTTGGTGTGTGTGTGTGCCCTGCGGTGGGCTGGCGCCCTGGTCGGGATTTGTTCCTGCCTTGTGCCCTGTTTTGGCTGGGATTGGCTCCAGCAGACCCCTGTGACCTTGTGTTATGATATAGCAGGTTGGAAAATGGATGGATATTATATTATATTATATTATATTATACTAGCTGCATGTGGTCTTCAGGACAAAAAAACAACCCAATGACTCCCTAGCATTTTTATTCTGGTTGTGAACTTGGAGAGGCGTCAGCTGACTCTTAAGAATGGCCCAGTGCTGAGGACGTGGACCCACCTGTGCTTGCTGCCCCACTGGTTTTGGTAATAAGACCCTAGCAATGCCATATCTTAGCTGCATCGCTGGCGTCGGAGTCCTGGTAATCTTTGTCTGCAGAAAATCCCTCCAGATAGAAGATGTTTTTAGTGAAAACTTCAAGCCTAGCCCTCTGTTGCTTATGTCTTTCACTTGCATGCTGTTGTAAACCACAGCGTTTTCTTTGTTTCGCGGTTGTGTCTCTTCATGTGTGTCATTAGCACGTCGTCGCTGCACGGTAGCGTTTGCTGCACACAGGTCTTTTGTAATAAGAAGTGAGGTGCGTGCATGCGCCATCTAGTGGCTGTGGTTGAGCGTGAGCAGAGCGGACTGCTCCATACACACACAGTTCTTTCATTTATATACAGTATGTCTAATTATGTTCTATTATATTTGTAGTAGCTAAGGCTTTGGACTTCCAGCCCCTAAGGCTGTGTGTTCAAATCTCATCACTGACACTGTGAGACCACAAGCAAGTCTGAACTCCAACTGCAATTGGCAATTGTATTGCAAATTGAGTCAGCCGGTTTAAAGGCATCAGCCTGATAATTAAATGTTGTATTTCAGTATATCATCCACCGCCCTGGCCACGTGAATGCTGTGTGCAACTTCATGTTGTTTTGCAAATCAGATTTGTAGGACAGTTCATTGAGTTTGATCGGACCGGATAACAAAAGGAGCCCCCAGCTGACTTTTTACACTGCCAATCTGATTACCCATGGGTCATGACCCTTGAAGCCACGCTCCTTGAAAATGTAGGATGCGGTGTTAACGACGGCTCTCGAATTGGCGGCAACAGAAGGACCTGAAAATAGCAGTCAAGACGTTAGAATTTACAAAATAAAATAACAATCCTGACAGTTGTGTGTTCAAAACATGCAAAATGCTCGATTTTGTTTGGTAAAATGTATATATATAAATAAATAACTTCCGGAAAACCAATATGAATTAAAGATCTGCTGCTCTTCCTTCATTCATTGGTCAAGAGTCCTGTCTTCAATTCTAAAACGTGGCCCTGTGTGAAGGAGCTTCCTGTTTGTGGATAAGTAGGAAGAAGACAGAATACTTGAGGTTTAATGATTGATCAGGCCAATTCAGAAGTCAGTCTGCAGGGGGAGCTCTTGAACAGAGTGGATAAGTTTAAATATCTAGGATCGGTGGTAGCCCAAGATGGAGAATTACATGCAGAGATAACCCACAGAGTACCATGTGCATGGAACAATTGGACGAGGGTATCAGGAGGATTATGTGATTGAAGGATTAAGGAGAAGGTTAAAGGTCGGGTGTTTGAGACCACCAGTGATGTATGGAACTGAAGCATGGACAGTAAAGGGAGCGCAGGAGAAGAAGTTGGATGTGGCAAAAATGAGAACGTTGAGGTGGATGTGTGAGGTTACAGAATAAGAAATGAGACAATCAGACGTACAACACAAGTGGGATTGAAATCTAAGAAAGTACAGGAGAGTAGGCTGAAAAGCTATGAGGTGAGACAATGCATCTGTGAGCAAAAGACTGATGGGAGTGGAAGTCCAGGGGAAGAGAAAGCAAGGAAGGCCAAAGCAGAGGTGGATGGATAAGGAACAAGAGGATCTGAACGAAAAGGGCTTAACTGGGGAGACTGTGCTGTATGGAGAAGGTTACCACAAAGAAATGGGAAAAGATGATGAAGAAGAGGAGACTGAACCACCATCTTATGGGTTTACAGTTCAGTTCCAATGCTAGGGGGCCTGATAAGAGACGGCAAGTCTCTACAACCCCAGATTTAAACATGCAGCAGCAGACAAGTCTGCCCTTTCTCTGTTTTCCTTCCTCTGTTTCTGTGTCAAACCAGAGCAGATAGCCACCCAAAGCCAGCGGAGAGTTAATGGGATTCGGATATTCTTGTATATCCTATCGGCTAAGGGGTTGTGTATGTGTGTGGAGGGGCTGAAAAAAACGGAGATGGAATGTTGTTTACTTCTAAAACTGGAAACAGTTGCCGACGACAGGGGAGCCCAGTTATGTAGAGAAAATGTTAATGAAACCCAGAAGATATCATTCAGGCTGTTCTCAGGAAATGCTTGTTTTCCCAGCATTTGTCCAGTGGCACTTACAGATTTCACGTTTCTTAATGCCGGCTGGAAGCTCCAGCGCCGTTCCCACAGCCCAGGCAGTCCATAGCACCTGAAGCCTCCAGCCTGCTCGGCCTTAAACGCGTATCGCTGGCCGTGGAGGTGACGAGCTGTTTCAGACGAGTGAGGGGATCGGCCCATTAATTAAACTAGGAAACCGTGAGCTCTTCAGCATCGGCAGCAACAAAACATCTGGAGCTTTTGAAAAGGCTCAAGCTGCTGAGTTTGGGTCTCTCAGGAAAAATGGACACACTAAATAACAAACGAAACGCACCCCAAGATGTCTCTATGGCAGCTGGTGAGACTCTCCAGCTGTTTGGCATTGCACCACCTGGTGTTCTGATGGCACCACTCATTCAGGGGGCCTCTTCAGCAGATTCCCAGCTTGTCACAGATAATTCGGAGGGGAATGTCACTTCTCATGGGCCTTTGAGTGCAAGGCTCTTCTTAAACAAGTTTCATGATGATACTCGCGGTGAAAGGCACTATATGAAATATCGCTTGGTTATTTCTTATTCTTGATGTCCCACCCATGTGTTTACTGACATCATAATATTAGAATACAAAACAAACATTTCAGTGAGAACGGCCATCCTGCCCAAAAAAGCTTACAGAGTCCTAATTCCACCACAACAACATCAAGTTGAGTTTTGAAGGCCCCCTAAAGTCCTACTGACCACCACACTACTTGGCCACTTATTCTAAGTGTCTGTGGTTCTCATTGTGAAGAAAACCTTCTTAATGTTTGTGTGAAATTCATCCTTCACAAGTTGTGTCCCCGTGTTCTTGATGAACTCATTTTAAAGCCACCATCTCGATCCACTGGACTGATTCCCTTCATAATTTTAAACACTTCCGTCATGTCACCTCTTAATCTCCATTTGCTTAAACTGAAAATGCTCAACTCCTCTTCCAGTCTCTCCTGAGACCTCACACCTCTCAGTCCTAATCAGCCTTGTCGTTCTTCTCAGGACCTCTGGAATATAGAGACCACAACTGTGCATGGCACTTCAGGTGAGGTGTCACCTGTTTGTTACGAGGCTTAAGCATAACCTCCCTTGTCTTGTACCTCGCACCTCGTGATGTACCAAATGGCATATGACAGATGCACCATCTGTTGGAAGGAAAATGTAATATATTTCATTTCCACATGTGTTAAAAAACACATTCCGATAGATGGTGCACTGCAAACGTTAACGCTGAGGTTTACGTCGATGACTTCCATTTCGACCCATCTTAGATGGTGTGGATGGCCGAGACACCCCTTTGACACTGGGACCAGGGGAGCAGCCATGGGATGCAGACTACGTCCCCCAGAATGCATGGTGGCAGCCCTCCTGGGTTACATCGGGGCCAACGGCGTGGGACTTCAGGGCTCAGCCCTGTTGGGCTCCTTGGCCACCACCCAGAGGAGTTGCATGGCTTAACGAGATGGCTTAACCCCCTGAAGTGCAGCCTAATTAGGCCAATTACCACCTGGAGCACTTCCAGGAGGGCTATAAAAGGAGCCTGCAGCCACTACTCAGGGCACCAGTTTCGGGAGGAGGAGGACAAAGCTGCCTGGGAAGAGTGGAGGAGGAAGAGTCAAGGAGAAAGAAGAGTGTGTTTTTGGGACTGTGTAGGGCCTGTGTGACATGGTGAAGACATGGCCCATGACTGAGGACAAAAAAAAAATCTTTTTGTTTATTTTTACCTGTGCCTCCGTTGTCAGTCTGTGTTGGGTCGACGCCTATATAGCGCCTTTGCCACAATGGGTAGCACAGCTTGTCCAAATGAAAAGGTCAAAAGATGCAAAACAAAAACAGGCAAAGCTAGAAGAGGTGAATTCCCGTTGCTAATCATGGCCTCTGATGATTGTGTGTTCACCCTGTGATGGATTGGCACCGTGTCCAGGGATTGTTCCTGCCTTGCACCTGATACTTGCTAGGATAGGCTTCAGCTTCCCTGTGACCCTGCTCAGGATAGGCGGTTGGATGGGAACTGAAGTGTGCTGCCATCTTGTCTGGTAAATCAAGATGACGTCAGTCACTGCAGCTGCTGATGGTCACAGGGTAGCAATGGGAGTCATCGTCAACCATAAAAAGATGGTGGTATCTGTGCTTGAAAACTGTCATGAGTTCCTACTACCTACAGTGATTTGTTTTTCTTATATGAATTTGATGAATTCTATCATGTAGCTATTATTGTGATGAATTAGAATCAAGTCCTCCAACTTGCAGGGGATACTCAGGGGATTGGTGGCAGGACTGGCACTCCAGCCACTATAAAAAAAAAAAACTCACACTATTCCATTCAATTCAAACTAGTGTGGTGCTGAGGTGTCACCCATTGCACTCGGGTCCTAAATAGGATCCTGAGGTGGTCTGTCGTGTAGTGGGTGCAGAAAATGCACTATATCAGTGCTATATAGACTGCTGTCACTGTCCTGCTCCACTGACAGACTGAGGAGATCGTTCCTCCCCCAAACTATGCGACTCTTCAATTCCACCCAGGGGGGTAAACGTTAACATTATATAAAGTTATTGTCTGTTTTTACCTGCATTATTATCAATTTTTAATTTAATATTGTTTTTTGTATCAGTAAGGTGCTGCTGGAGTATGTGAATTTCCCCTTGGGATTAATAAAGTATCTATCTATCTATCTATCTATCTATCTATCTATCTATCTATCTATCTATCTATCTATCTATCTATCTATCTATCTATCTATCTATCTATCTATCTATCTATCTATCTATCTATCTATCTATCTATCTATCTATCAGTGCATACTCCCAACCTCTCTCTCTCTCTGTTGAATTAACATTTTGGCTCAATAAAATTATTGTTTTTGTTTATTTTTATTTTTAACGAAACAACATTTTGTTTTTGTTACAGGTGGCGCCATTTTGTGAATGGCTTGTTGGGTAAGTTGTGTGGAGTGAGTCATCACAGTGACGTTTTATAGTCATAGTATAGTTCATAGTGCAATTTTAAGATGTTTCAAGTTTCAAATTCTAAGCAATAAATGTCAAAATGCGTAGCAACTTTCATTGTTGATCACACTCTGGGTTTCAACATCTGTCAGACTTGTTTCTCAACCTACGGTTCATCTTCTGGCCCATTTTCACTTTGCCCTTTTGGATGAATGAAAACAAAGCACAAAATGGTGGTGGAAAAATGACATGAAAGAGAACATTAAAAAGTGTGTATAACAAGGTGTTCAAAATATAAGGATATATGAGACTTTTAGACACGAAAAAAACTAGAATTCTAATGGCAGTGGCCTCCTATTTAAGATGGCGGCTCAGGAGAAAGAACATCACACTTTTGTTATTCATTCTTTTTGATTTCGATTGATTTTTTTTTTGTTAATCCCAGAGGAGCAAACAAAAATTTATGTCGTCTTTAGGGCGATTCATCTTTCTAATTGTTAACATGCTACTCCTGGGGTGTAATGTCCTGCAGACCACCACACCAGTCAGCTCATGCACTTGAGGGCTTTGTATTTCCTAACGCTTGTGTGATTTTTGTTTTCTGCGTGTCTCCCTGGTCCGAGCATTCGCTCCTCAATTTCCAAAAATAAACATTTTCGTATTTTGAAATACCCTCGAGTCTCCCTATCCATCTTGTAACTGAAATAGTTGGGCGCGGTGTCCTGTCATGACATAAATACACATTTTTGTTGTATTATGAAGCTGGATTACAACAGAACAATGGAATCTTTAATGAAACTTCCATGCACGTGTTCATAGTTTACAGCGTGGTAATGGTCAGCAATACCGAACCTTCTGGAAAGAATAAACTGTGCAAACATCCTGAGGATCAATTTCCCTTCAATGCAAGAATTTTATTATTTGATTTAAAATTCATGCATATTTGCAGAATATTTAGTCTGAGTTCAGTGATTAGGTCTTATTTTTTAATTTTTATTCAGTGCCCTGTACTTAAATGCACACTGCTGGACACTTTCGGTGATGAGCCTGCACGTCACCCTCATAGCTTTGTGGATTTTCCTATTGGTCCTCCCACTTTCATTCCAATTGGTTAATTGTTAATCCTTGCCTCATGGGATTGGGTGTTTGTATGTGTGGCAGGCCACGCCTGTAATGATCACAAATAAGTCATTAACAGCAGAAAAAAAAAACAAAGAGAGACACCATGTGGGATCTGTCAGAGAATCGGGCCATGTTCAGAACCAAAAAACATAAAATCAGTACGAGTGAGGCTGAGCATTAAAGCCAAAAATATTAACCAAAAGTTTAGAAAATGACGGAATACACTAGTATGTTCAGGCCCGGTCAGTACTTGGATGGGTGACCTAGGAAAAGCTTGGGTCGCTGCTGGAAGACGGGTTTATGAGGCCATCAGGGGGCGCTAACCCTGTGGTCTGTGTGTGGATCCTAAAGCCCCAATGCAGTGATGGGGACATAGTGCTGTGAAAATGGTGCCATCCTTCAGATGAGATGCAAAACTGACTCTCTATGCTTATAAAAGATCCCTGGGTATCCTCCATAAAGAATAGGGTGTATCCTGATGTCCTGGCTAAATTAACCACCACGGCCTAGTCATTTTGGCCCACCTCCCGTGCCTCTAATTGGCTCTCTCACCCCTTCACCACCTTACAGCTCATGTTTGCTGAGCGTACTGATGGAAAAATGACTGCCGTCGCATCATCCAGGTGGGTGCTGCACATTAGTGGTGATTAAAGTGGCTCCCCACTCAATATGAGAAGTGCTTTAAGTAGTGAGAAAAGTGCTATATAAATATAATTATTCTTATTGTTGATCCCTGCCGTGGAGAACTCCTGAGTTATTAGCATTACAGTACGAAACAAAAAAGCCATAGACACGCACACAAGGAGCATCAGAAATAAATGGATGCTGACAGATTGAAGAGAAGAGGATGCTGCCATTCTCCCCATTTAATGTTTTTACTGAGTGCACTACCGGTGGTGCACCACCAGGGTGAGTCACAATCTCACGTTCGAGAACACCAGGCCTTTTCCTTTCCCCCTGAGCCCAATTTAAAGCAGCAGCAGGAGGGTGCTATTGTATGAGCTGCTTGAGGGTCCGCACTCGCCCTTTCCCTGGCACTGACTCGGAATCCGAGTGGTTGTCGAACCATTAATAGACGAAAATATACAAAATATATAAGTGGGTGTAACCGCTGTAAGATTTGCAGATTTGCCAATGCCTTTCAATGGGAGATTTAGAAATTTCAAAACTTTGTACAGCGCAACCTGTTGGAGATATCTCAATGAAAATTCAATTGAAAAACATCAATAAAGAATAAGCGTGTGAAATTTCAAGAAAATCAGTTGACGGGAGGCCGAGATGTTTCATGCAGACAGACGTGGCTACCTCAGTAGGTGCTTCTCACATTATATGCTAACACATCTAACAATGGTAGGCAATACTAAGTGCCAGGATGATGTCCTTTGCGTCCCATTCTAAATTAGTGATAAATTTCTTCTGCGTTTTGTTTTTTTACACAAACATTAGATATAGCAAAATGGGTAGCACCATCTGTTAAAGTCTACATATAATTATCATGCATAAAAATCCAGGGCCTGAGATTGACAACAAGAGCTGTTTCTATACACAGCATGGAGGCGACTATCCCACTATGATATCACTGTGGTGACATAATCAAGACATTAAACAAACAAACAAAAAAATTTAATAAAGCACAAAACTGGAAAAAATTAATTCTAAGGGAACAAAAACTATGATTCATGACTCCATTCAGGGTTGCTCCCTGCCTTGCATTGCATTCTCCAGCCCCCCGTCATGAACTATGACTCCCAAGCACTAAAGAGTTCCAAAGCATGTTGCCCTAAAGACTTCCAATAATACCCACTAGAGGGGGATATCATCATCAACCCCCCCCCCCCCCCCCCCCCCCCCAACTTCCCAAAGTAACAAGAGTAACCACTTAATCTTTATAAAATAAAAGATTTATTCTTTGCAAAAAGAATTCCCATCACAATGGAGTTCTGTGAAGCACAAGAAGGCAATCCAAAGTGAACAGGGTCCCAATGCAAGGCATTAAAAATGTGCAAAAGCACAAGAACTCACCATTCCAGAGAACATTCACAAAGAACCACCAAGAACTGTGGAGAACCCTCTAGATTTATAGGGCGGAGGAGGGCAATTCCTGGTGGTGATTGACAGGTAGACCCGCCTCCTAGGGGGTACCACCCACAACACACATGAAACATGGAACAGGCAAAGAAAAATACAATAGATCATGAACATAAATAAACAGATCAACAAAGAAATCAAAGGAGATAAAATAAGACTCTGAGATCCAGCCAGGGGAAGCACCCAGGCCGAGATAGACCACCTCCTGAATCTGTTCATGAGAATAAGCAGGTTAGGAAAAGGGTAAGAACTCAGGAACACGCAGTGTGTCCAAGTACATCAGTCAATGTCTGAACTAACTAGTTTTTGAGTTTTCAGGTCTCCCCACCAGGCGGCATATGCAGCTCCAATACATCTGCTAGCTAGGGAGTGACGGGACCTGCTTTCTGTGCTGAGAAGTGGACTGTCAGCGGCTATAAACAGTCACTCAGAGCGGCGGCAGGCATTAGAGACCTCCACTTTCATTCATTAAAAAAATGGCCAAATAAACAGTGATGAGAAAACAAAAACGAGGCCCCAGTGGCACCAGTGAAAACAATTTATTACGCTCCGCTCCAGAAGTAATGAACAAGAGTTAGCAGATTTCCAAAAACACGCCTGAGGATTGCGTTATGACAAGCAGGACGTGCCACTGTGGCTCACGAGCAGAAAAGCAATGGTGGAGGGAAGCGTTAAAATTCACAAGGCATTGAGTTCAGGCCATAATGAGAAATGTCAAAAATGGCGCTATAAAGGCCATCGTGCTTCATACCTGTTAAACTCAGTCACCCTCATTAATAAAAATAAAATAATATTAATAATATTTACATTTATATAGAGCTTTTCCTCACTACTCATAGCACTTAAGTGAGTGGGGAGCCACTTCAACCACCGCTAATGTGTAGCACCCACTTGGATGATGCAACAGCGGCCATTATGATGCCAGTACACTCAGTGCACATGAGCAGTTAGGCATTGAAGTGATGAGAGAGGGAGACAATTAGAGACTGGGGATGATTAGGGGTCCAGAATGACTAGGCTGTGGTGGGCAATTTAGGCAGGCCATCTTTAAGAAGAATGCCAAGGAATCTTTAATGACCGCATAGAGTCAGGACCTCGATTTTATGTCTCGTCTGAAGAATGCCACCATATTTACAGCACGGTGTGCCAATCACTGCACTGGGGCATTGGGATCCCCACACAGACCACAGGGTAAGCGTCCCCATGCTGGCCTCACCAACGCCTTTTCCAGCAGCAACCCAAGCTTTTCCTGGATGGTCTCCCATCCAAGTACTAGCTGGGCCTGAACCCGCTTAGCTTCAGGTGGATGAGCTCCCCTGAAGTGCAGGTGGTGTGGCTACTGGCTTATTACAGAGTAGGCACGCCTACACTATATATATTATATATATATATATATATATATATATATGTTACCACACACGTGCGTAAGGGAGGCAGCAGATGGGCTTAAATAAGTCTAATGGTATGCCGGACCAGGGGGTGGCGCTGTCCACTAATGTCTTCTTTCTTTCTTACTTGGCAGACCCACAGAGGGAAATCCTGCATGACTGTCCTGACCTCACTTCCTGTTCCAGCCCTCCTGACCTCACTTCCTGTTTCTCACTCCAGAGACACACCCCTTCCTGTCAACCCGAGATATACAGTATGTGACATCTTGTTCTGCGTACTTCAGTTCTGTTTTGAACTCACTCCTGTAAAGGGACCATGCGCTGACTGATATATTTCTTCATGTTTGTCACCCCACACCTTCATATTTCTCTTTCTGATTATTTCCACAGCGCTCATTAGTTGCATACATGGCTTGAATTCCATTTTACACTAAGCAAGACCCTTATAAAAATAATCTCTTCCTTCCCCATGCACGGTGAGTACCTGTACAACCAGTCGTCCCTTTCTTCACCGAGTAGCCCATGTCGCAGTGGCAAATGAAGGAACCTTTGGTGTTCTCACAGCTCCCACTGAGGCAGATTTCTGGATTGAGTTCACACTCGTCGACATCTGCAAAGAAAAAGAAAGAAGTCGCGGGCTCAGGACACTTGTGACAAACTGAGGGTCAGGGCTGAAAGTAAAAGTTCACGTGGAGAATACTTGGCTGGCGGGTTCTGGGTATACATTAAAAAAATGACAACCCCAGTAAGCCAGTGCAGACCCCTGATTTGTTTTTTTTGAGGGAGTTTTATTGGTTTTGTTTAGATGTTTGCTGCAACAGAGACTATATATATATATATATATATATATATATATATATAGTGGAATATGGCCGGCCATTCATTCCGGCCAATACCCCCAAGCTGCCAGGTGGAGCTCTCCCTGCAGCATGGAGGTGCCCCGAAGTCCAGCAGGGAATCCTGAATAATGGGGATTTTATCCACAGCCCTGCTGGATACCATGGGGGCCGCTAGAGGACACAGCAGGGAGGCCCAAGGATTATTACGTGCCCTACGCCCCGGAAGTACGTCTTAGTCACAGCGACAGGAGGAATGACGTACTTCCGGGATGAAGAAGAAGAGAACTTTTTATCTGACCTGGAAGTGATGGAAAGTCACATGGACTGGGGGGTTGGAAACACTTCTGGGTCAGGGACTATAAAAGGACCATGGGAAATCCCAGATGGCGAGCTAAGCTGGGTGGAAGGGTGGCTAAGCGTCTGGGAGTGGAGGATTGTTTATTTGATTATTGATTATTGATTTATTGGAGTATAGTGGAGTGGAGGGTGCTTTGTGCACATTTATTATTATAATAAATAACATTTTGGATTTTTATCTGGTGTCTGATGTTTGGTCTGAGGGTTCAAGGGGTCATGGGGACCCTTAAACTGTCACTATATATATATATATATATATATATATTTATATATATACAGTGGAACCTCGGTTTGTGAGCATAATTCATTGCAGAAACGTGCTCACAGTCCAAAGCACTCGTATATCAAAGTGAATTTCCCCATGAGAAATAATGGAAACTCAGATGATTTGTTCCACAACCCAAAACTATTCATATAAAAATGATTAATACAAAATATAAAGTAAAAATACATAAAACAAATTAACCTCCACTTTAGCTTTGAAAAGAATCATGGCTGGTGTGAGTGAGTTTCTAAACTCTTGTGGGATTCCACCCAACAAGATGACACGTGGAAGAGCGTCCCAAAGCAATCGCAGTCTCCCAGCGCTGTAGCAGTTCGCCATAAAAGCGAATCCGAAAAGATTTGCGGACATGCTATAAGCACCTGCCGTCGATGGGTGATACAAGGAACATTATAAATGCGCAGGGCACAGTACTACTTGGCCACGGCCCTGCCTGACTGCTGTGTCTGTGTATAGGAGAGCGGCAGATCCCGCTACAATAAATAACCGCGCTGTTGATGATTCAAGCTGAATAAAGCTGGTGTTGCTAAAGTATGGAGACTCAGCTTTGTGTTTTGGTGTGCAAGATGGGGACTCGCACATCACTGCACACACACACGCACACAGTCACAATGCTGCAGTAAACAGTATACGCTCGTACGGATGTTGACTATATTAGTGAGGCACGCTGACTCAGGCGGAGTATAGGAGACGATTACCCACAATCCCGCAGCGAGAGAGAGTGAGAGAAGAACCATCAGCTCAGTTGTGATCACATGACGCTCAGCAGACAAAGCGTATACATACTACTCGTATTGCAAGACCTCGCTCGTTTATCAAGTCAAAATTTATTAAAAAATTTAGCTTGTCTTGCAAAACACTCGTAAACCGAGGTTCCACTATATATATATATATATATATATATATATATATATATATATATATATATATATATATATATATATATATATATATATATATATATATTTGGCCTTTATATTTTTACTGTATATATGATTGCACCCTAAGAGCAACCGAAAAGGATTGCATGCAATAAACTGCAACTTCTTTAGTTTTAATATCTTGGCATCTTCGTATGATTTTTTTTTTTGTCCC
This sequence comes from Erpetoichthys calabaricus, assembly GCF_900747795.2. Classification (NCBI taxonomy): domain Eukaryota; kingdom Metazoa; phylum Chordata; class Cladistia; order Polypteriformes; family Polypteridae; genus Erpetoichthys; species Erpetoichthys calabaricus. The sequence goes on along the minus strand of NC_041410.2, from coordinate 12,473,547 downwards.
GGTCGGTCCCGACTACAAGCAGCACACCTGCAGTTGCTGGTGTGTTGTGACAAAGTATACTTTTAAAATTTCCAAGAGATAAGAACAGGCATGTGCGGAGTTACCCAGGCACGTTTTCATATCTTCAGATGACATGAATCCATCGTAACACAGACAGCGGTATTCGCCAGGAAGGTTGGTACACTGTCCGCCATCGCAGATCTCTGGGTTGTCTTCACACTCGTCGATGTCTACAGCAAATAAAGAAACACAATCATTCATTAAAGAAAAGAAAAAGAAACAAATCACAAACGACAAAGGGAAAATATTTATGGCAGCAATAATAATAATAATAATACATTTTATTTAATAGGTACCTTTCTTAACACTCAAGGTCACCTTACAATGAAATTAACCAACAAAGATATAAAAACGAAGAGGATGATAAAATCAAAACAGGTAGTAGCAAACATCAAAGATAACAGTGTTAAATTCATAATTGGTGTGCCAGTTTGAAGAGAGAAGTTTTGAGGGCAGTTTTAAAACGTGTTGTTGAGTCGAGTTGACGGATATGAGAGGGAAGAGGATCCCAGAGTTGAGGAGCACTATAAGCGAAGGCTCGAGCTCCCATAGAACGGAGTCTGATGTGCGGTACAGAAAGTCGAGCTGCAGATGAGGATCTGAGGGAGTGTAAGTCTGGAGGAGATCAGTAAGATAGGGAGGAGTGAGGTGGTAGTACAGTCATGGAATATAAAAGGATTGAAAAACGAAACGTGTCTGGTTCAGCTCCTACTCCGAAAGGCGTAACTATATACTGCAGGATCGTTTCATTAATTTTTTTCTTTTCACACATGTCGATTTTATAAATTCAGTGTTCTAATTATGGCTCGACACGATCCTAGAAGGTTTTTAAAAGAAGGAACAAACTGTGTTTTGTTCCAGGAATCTAACGTAACGGGATGAACCTCAGCAACAGGTAAAGAACTTAGAAGTGGCCAACATTGGTCACACAGAGAGATGTGATCGTCTCTACAACAGTCAGATGGTTCGACTCCGACATCTCGGGCAGATCCTTCCTCGTGTCCTGACGAGGCGAGTTGTCAAAGGCACACTAGACATGCACAGGGGGTGCCCCAAGGGAGGGTGCTGAGTCCTCTACTCTTCTCTCTGTACACCTCCTCGCTGGGCATCCCATAAATTATCATCATGTTCTGCTGCTGCATTCTAATAAACACAGTCAAGCTCCTCTCTAATCTGGGTTCACATGTGACCCCCCACACTCAATGGCGTCAGCCTTCCATCTTACTTTGCATCCCTCAATTTTTCGCTATTTATCACTTTTTAAGCCCCTTTTGTTTGGTATCTAGCTGATCTTCGCATAGAGCATGGTAAGATGTTTTAATTTTGTCGCCTTGCATACAAGCTATTAATCACTTTTAATTAGGTGTCGGTGTTCCTGTTAAAATTGTGACAGTACAGTATGAACGATATACATAACAAAAATAAAATAATACACATCACCTGTACAGCTCCTCTGATCGGGCATCAGGGCAAACCCGACCCGACAGCTGCACTCATAGCTGCCCTCTGAATTGGTGCAAAAGGCTTCACATCCGCCATTCTGTATGGTGCACTCGTCAATATCTGCACAGGAATAAGTCAAAGATTAAATAATGAAACAGAAGTCAGCGTGGGCCTGAATCAGGTGTCATCACAGCCCACAGTTAAAAAAACAAAACCACAAGAAGAACATAAGAACATTAGAATCATTTTGACGAGAGCGGGCCATTCGGACCAGCAAAGCCTCTTCTAAAACAAGATCAAGTCGAGGTTTGAAGGTCCCTACAGAGAGACAATTAGACAGCAGGGATGATTAGGGGGTCAGAATGACTACAGTAGGTCGTGATGGACAATTTAGCCAGGACATCGGGATACACATTGCTCTTTATGAAGGATGCCCAGGGATCTTTAATGACCACAGAGAGTCAGGACCTTGGCTTTTACGTCTCATCTGAAGGACGGTGCCATTTTTACAGCACTGTGTCCCTGTCACTGCACTGTGGGCACCGGGATCTGCAGTCAGACTACAGGGTAAGCGCCCCCCTGCTGGCATCACCAACGCCCCTTTCCGCAACAACCCAAACTTTCACTCGTTGGTCTCCCATCCAAGTACTGGCCGGGCCTGAACAGGCTTAGCTGGTGGTGTACTGCTGGTCAAACGTGGTCATCTTGTCTTCACAAACCACCACCTTCTATCACAAGCCTATTCTACCACACTACTTGGTCACTTATTCCACGTGTTTATGGTTCCCTGTGTAAAAAGAAATTTCCGAATGTTTGTGTGAAATTTCCCCTTAACAAGTTTCCAGCTGTGTCCCCCAAGGTGTTGCTGATGAACTCATTTTAAAGTCACCATCTCGATCCACTGGACTGATTCCCTTCACCAACAGCACCAGCCTGAAATGTTGATCCCTGCCTTCATGTTGATGACGTGACCCAACCATCCGAATGTCACAGCAGAAATCGAGACTCGTTAGACCAGGTGACGTTTTTCCAATCTTCTTTTGTCTAATTTTGGTGAGCCCGTGTGAATCGTAGCCTCAGTTGCCTGTTCTTAGTTGGCAGGAGTGACCACTGGTGTGGTCTCCTGCTGCTGTAGCCCACCTGCTGCAAGGTTTAACGTGTTGTGTGTTCAGAGATGCTCTTCTGCCCACCTCAGTTGTAACGAGTGCTTATTTGAGGTAGTGTTGTCTTCTACCAGCTCAGACCAGTCTGTCCATTCTCCTCTCACCCGTGGCATTAATAAGGCCTTTTTGCCTTCCGCTCGCTGAGTATTTTCAATTTTTAAGACCACTCTATGTAGACCCTAGAAATGGCTGTGTGTGAAAATCCCAGTCGATCAGCAGTTTCTGAAATACTTAGACCAGTCCATCTGGCACCACCAGCCATGCCACATTCAGAGTCACTTCAGTCTCTTTCTGATGCTGATTTTCAACTTCAGCAGGTTGTCTACATGGCAAAATACATTGAGTTGCTGCCATGCAATTGGCTGATTAGATGTTTGTGTTAACAGGTAGGTAGACTGGTGTACCTAATAAAGTGGCCGGTGAGTATATACCATAAGATCAATTTTGGGATGTAGAAAAAGACCCACTCAGAATGTGCCAGGCCTATGAGCTGAGTCCACATCCCCGGCACGGTAAAGAAGCAGCGCTTTTATGCATTGAGCTCCTCTCTCTAATCACTTTCTTCAAACATGTCCACATCGAAAATAAGATATCTGTAAAATCTAAGCCATGTTTAGTGTATTTTACATTTCTTTAAGCGGAGCTTTGCACATTTCCCAATAGACGGACCCCCTGAACTCCTCCACGAGCCGTACTTACCTATGCATGACAAGCGGTCCACCGTCGAGCTGTATCCAGTGTTACACACACAATAGAATTTTCCAGCCACATTCACACACTGGCCATTCCTGCAAAGATTGTCACTCAGTCCACACTCATTAACATCTGTGGGAGACAAGGAAAACAAAAAAACACAAAATACGTGAGGCGGGCGCCAAATGGACCACTCACTTGAGCTCCATCTTACTGCAGATAAAGTAAATTCGTTCTTTCCCACTCATCTTCGTCCCCCATGACAGCTGCCCCACTCCCAATGTCCCATTAAGTGATGTCGTTGATCTAACTAGGTCGCCATCAGCCCTTCTCTTTAAGGTGGGCTCTCCCAAACTTGACCCCATTCTCAGCTTGTCACTCTCAAGGATGAACAAAGCTTTCCAGTATCAGGTCACCTTCTCATGCTTTACCTAAACAGGCGGATCCATCGACTGAAACCTCGTGGCCCGGAGGACAGACACACTGGAAGCTCCCCTGGGTGTTGGTGCACTCTCCGCCACGGCACAACAGTGGATTCCTTTCACACTCGTCAATATCTATGAGAATCAGAAAGTGAAGAAGTTGCGTTAGAATGTGACCCAAGAGTGCAACGGCTCATAAACGTCACCTGCACATATGACAACATATGAAGACCTCGACATTTTATTTTTTTGGTTAGAAGGTCTTTATGATGACCACATGTCTGTGGACCATTCTCTGGGCTCCCGGACCGAGCGCTAACATTCTCCTCTCTTGTTCCCCACACACAGCACAGAGAACATGTCCAGTGAGGTCAAGGTGTTCAGTGTTCAGAGTCGCACCGAAACCAACACAGGACGGAGCTCCTTCCTGAGAACTTTGCATTTCACACAACCTGACGGCAGCCTTCTTCAGAAGCTTTTCTGTTTGCCACGCATAGCGGCCTCTGAATATTTGGTTGGAATTAAACGGGGATGACGGGTTTGGCCCCCACAACAGTTTCCAGTGGCGACTTGCAGTACCTTCACTCCACCACACCGTCCATTGAAATTCATACAGACATCCAGAGTACAACTGTAAGAATGTCACAAAATTCAAATGTCTCCCATGTCTGGACTACACGACCTTCTGCCTCTGAGTTTCCTTGACCCTCTGCCTCTGAGTTTCCTTGACCCTCTGCCCATCCCCTGCTGCATGACCCTCTGTCTGCCCCGACTACATGACCCTCTGCCCACCTGGACTGCATGACCCTCTGCCCACCCCAGATACAGGATCCTCTGTCTGCCCAGACTATATGACCCTCTGCCTACTGGACTGCATAGCACTTCTGCCTCTGAGTTTCCAGAACCCTCTGCCCACCCTTGCTGCATGATCATCTGCCTCTTAGTTTACATGACCCTGTGCCCGCCCAGACTACATAACTTTCTGCCCACCCCGGATACAGGACCCTCATTCTGCCCATACTACATGACCCTCTGCCCACCCTTCCTGCATGACCCTCTGCCTCTTAGTTTATGTGAACCTCTGCCTACCCCAGATACAGGACCCTCTGTCGGCCCAGACTACATGACCCTCTGCCTCTTAGTTTACATGACCCTGTGCCCACCCAGACTACATGACCTTCTGCCCACCCCGGATACAGGACCTTCATTCTGCCCAGACTACATGACCCTCTATCCACCCCAGTTACATAATCTTCTGCATCTTAGTTTATGTGACCTTCTGCCTGCCTGGACTACATGACCCTCTGCCCACCCCAGATACAGGACCCTCTGCCTGCCCAGACTACATGACCTTTTGCCCACCTGGGCTACATGACCATCTGCCTCTGAGTTTCCATGACCTTCTGCCCACCCACTGATATAGGACTTTCTGCCCACTCTTGCTGCATGACCCTCTGCCCACCCCAGATACAGGACCCTCTGCCTGCCCAGACTACATGAACCTCTGCCTCTGAGTTTCCATGACCTTCTGCCCACCCGGACTGCATGACCCTCTGCCTCTTAGTTTACCTGTCCCTCTGCCCACCACCGGATACAAGACCCTCTGTCAGCCCAGACTACATGATCCTCTGCCCACCTGGACTGTATGACCCTCTGCCTCTTAGTTTACCTGACCCTCTGCCCACCCCAGATACAGGACCCTCTGCCTGCCTAGACTACATGAACCTCTGCCTCTGAATTTCCATGACCTTCTGCCCACCCGGACTGCATGACCCTCTGCCTCTTAGTTTACCTGTCCCTCTGCCCACCACCGGATACAAGACCCTCTGTCATCCCAGACTACATGATCCTCTGTCCACCAGGACTGCATGACCCTCTGTCTCTGCCCGTCTCTGCCACATGCCCTGCTGCTTTTATTTCTTTTATATTTCAAATGTGAGTACTTTGCTCCTGCCTGCACCCACCCCATTATTCATTTTGGTTTTATATTTTAAACCTCTTCTATCAGAGAACCGTTGTAAACGTTGGACCGTCTCATGTACAGATAATGGGAGGTCTTCTGGTTTTCATGTGTTGCTCTCATTTCAACAGACGGGCTGTTACTTTTCCTTATTAACAGAATGGATTGCCCTCGGTTGTATTTTTTTGCGCTGATGACTCTTTAGTGCCACGTAGGTACGTACCCATGCAGTTCTTCATCATCATAAAGCCACTCTCATAGCCTTCCAGACACTTGCATTCGAAGTCTCCTAGCGTGTTGACACAGGAGCCATGGCCGCAGACATCCGGTGAAATTCGGCACTCGTCGATATCTGTGATGAAAAGGACAAAGAAGATGAATCAATAACAGTTATCATATGAGGACTGTGTATGAAAACCTTCTCCGTTCTCTGCATTGTCAGACCTGCTATCTTGCACAGGTGACAAGGCAGGAACAAGCACAGGGTGGGCCACCAGTCCGCCGCATGGCTCAGCTCAGTTTATAGACCATTCAGTCTCCATAGACTGGCAGGACCATCCGGCATCTCACCTGGGAGTAAAGGGGGGGACCTTTGTCAGAATGGAAGGACAGCGATGAACTTCCCCCATCGCTCCTTTGTTTTGTCCTCCCGTCCAGATAAGGGTCCCATACCCATCCTGGAAAAGGCATTTTATTTATTTGTTTCTCCCCAATCCGCTAGATGGCCACATCCCAGGACCTCAGTAAGCCATGTGGACGGCGGCAAGGCATGATGGGAGTTGTAGTGCCATGAGTCAGACCTGCAGGGTCCCATGGGTACCACCAGGGGGTGCTATGGGGTCTCATGATCAGCAGTTTTTTGTGGCTTTTGCCCGACCCTGGTATTGGAAGTCTGAAATAAAAAGAAGCCATGCAGCTTCCTCCAGATGAGTCAGAGTCGGGACGAAGGAAGGCAACACTCGCTGGAGGGGGGCGGACAGAGGGAGAGGAAGATGAAGGAAAGAAGAAATTCAGAACCACTTGGAAAAAACCTCTGAGAGGTATTTGATAATAAAAACCTCTGTGACTGTCTTTGTGTTAGGGGTTGGGGGCTCGGTGGCGCCCCCTCTCTGTCACAGTGAGCAAAGCCTGCTGGATTTAAATGGGCAGTAAGAGGAGCGCTGAAGATTACTGGGCTAAATTGCGAAGGGAATTTAAACAGAGCTCCACATCCTTAGTAAGTGGGAGATGAAATATTCGTATTCCTTGTTAATTAATGTCTGCTAGTTTGAGTCAAGTAATGACTGAATTTAAACCTGAAAAAGTGTCAGAGAATGAGGATAAAGATGAAATGTTACTGTAATATAGAAGACATCCTACTGCGACAGAATGACATAAACCCCAATTAAAGCCTAAAGCACACACCACAATGGCTGATGGCCTGCCCAGGGGATAAACTGCTGTTTCCTGCCTCTTTGTTTTCTTGGCCCTGGTGTGTTTCTTTTTGATGAATGTGTGGTCAATTTTTAAAATTCACTCTCCAAATCGAACACTCCTTTAGGTCTAGACGTCTAAATCAGAAATAACTGGAAGGAAAAACAGCGGCGTCTCCAAGCCTGGGACCGTCCTGTCCATCAGGAACCTGCAAGCCACTGTGGATACTCAATGACTTTAAAGGAGCTTCACTACATCTGAGAAGGGGCTTACTGAGACGCGGGCAAGGACCCCCCAACCGCGAGATCTGGAAATGGAATGGGAACGGACCTCCTTTCAAGGGGATGACTGCTAAAAATGAAAGCTCAGCTAGAAAATGGATATGGAAGGTGCTAGAAAGACAGACACACAGATAGACAGCATGCTGGGGGGGGAATAATACCTTTTTAATTTATAATTATTTAAATTCAGGTTAATTAAAATGCTGCAATTGAAAAGAACACATTTCCAGAGAGCTAATGCCTCTTAAGGAAACAGGCGTGCGCATTCATCTCGGATGATTAGATTCAGCTCGACTAATCTACTACACGGCTGCGTTTGAAAACCCGACTTATCCCAGATGAGATTCACTGGCATTAACTCATCCAAGATCAGGCATCTGAGCTCGGATGATTTAAGCGACGTACGGAAAATACCCCCCTGCATGGAGAGCTCCTTTGACCGCATGTTGTCTGTTCACAGCAAAATCTTCCACATGCAAGCACCACACCTCAAATCAACTCCAGGCCTTTTATCTGCTTAATTGATAAAGACGTAACGACGGACTTGATCACACCTGCCCATGAAATAGCCAAAGAGTCAATTGTCCAATTACTTTTGAGCCCCTGAAATGAAGGGATTGTGTTAAAAAATGCTTTAGTTGCCTCACATTTTTATGAAATCGTTTTGTTCACCCCACTGAATTAAAGCTGAAAGTCTGCACTTCAACTGCATCCGAGTTGTTTCATTTAAAATTCATTGTGGTAATGTACAGAACCAAAATTAGAAAAAAGTTGTCTCTGTCCAAATATTTATGGACCTAACTGTAGATAGATAGATAGATAGATAGATAGATAGATAGATAGATAGATAGATAGATAGATAGATAGATAGATAGATAGATAGATAGATAGATAGATAGATAGGAAAGGCACTATATAATAGATAGATAGAACTAAAAATGCTACGTTTTGGATGTAACACTGCCACTAACACAATGGCCAATTGCTTTAGAAAGGAACCAAACTCATAGCAGGGCCACTGATGTCACTTCCTGCCATAACACCGTCAGCTCCACCCCTTCCACTTCATAAACCCTTCACCACAGGAAGTCATTTCTCATTCTTGATGGAAAAGAACTCCTCCAAGATAGAATCGTCCACAGGCTTCAAGTGCATATCATATCACCCATGCTGACATATTTTCATTATTTTGCATTTGCTTTCATTCAACAGACATTAAACAGGGTAACCTGTGATACCACAAATCTTTTTCTGTTTTGCTCAGTTTGTTTGAAAATATACACAATACAATATTAGAAAAATCAAATATGCAAATATTAGTTACTGAAACTGTAGCTTCAAAATATGCATGTGGAGAGACAGAGAGCAAACTGCAGTTCGGAGATATTTGAAACTTTTAAAAGGAAAAGAGAATTCTAGAATTTACTAAAGAGAGAGGAGAGGTAACCAAAGGCATCATATAAATTATTCATTTGGTATGTATGTAACTTTAGTGGTTCATACATCATTTGAATTTTTTTATATAATTTTTATTTCATGATAGATAGATAGATAGATAGATAGATAGATAGATAGATAGATAGATAGATAGATAGATAGATAGATAGATAGATAGATAGATAGATAGAGTGCATCCGGAAAGTATTCCCAGCACATCACTTTTTCCACATTTTCTTATGTTACAGCCAATGTCAATTAACAAATTTCTTGGTTTTGCCCATTTTGAATTGCAGATAATTCTCAAAGTTTTCCACCTGACTCCTCTCCTCTGCCTCATCTCCCTTATCAATACAACCCATAATTCCAGAATCATCTGAGAATTTTCACAAGTGGCATGTTACACTGCTGTTACAGTGCATCCAGAAAGTATTCCCAGTGCATCACTTTTTCCACATTTTGTTATGTTACAGCCTTATTCCAAAATGGATTCAATTCATTTTTTTCCTCAGAATTCTACACACAACACCCCATAATGACAACGTGAAAAAAGTTTGAAGTTTTTGCAAATTTATTAAAAATAAAAAAATGAGACAGCACATGTACATAAGTATTCACAGCCTTTGCCATGAAGCTCAAAATTGAGCTCAGATGCATCCTGTTTCCCCTGATCATCCTTGAGATGTTTCTGCAGCTTCATTGGAGTCCACCTGTGGTAAATTCAGTTGACTGGACATGATTTGGAAAGGCACACACCTGTCTATAGAAGGTCCCACAGTTGACAGTTCATGTCAGAGCACAAACCAAGCATGAAGTCAAAGGAATGGTCTGTAGACCTCCGAGACAGGATTGTCTCGAGGCACAAATCTGGGGAAGGTTACAGAAAAATGTCTGCTGCTTTGAAGGTCCCAATGAGCACAGTGGCCTCCATCATCCGTAAGTGGAAGAAGTTCGAAACCACCAGGACTCTTCCTAGAGCTGGCCGGCCATCTAAACTGAGCTATCGGAGGAGAAGGGCCTTAGTCAGGGAGGTGACCAAGAACCTGATGGTCACTCTGTCAGAGCGCCAGAGGCCCTCTGTGGAGAGAGGAGAACCTTCCAGAAGGACAACCATTTCTGCAGCAATCCACCAATCAGGCCTGTATGGTAGAGTGGCCAGACGGAAGCCACTCCTTAGTAAAAGGCACATGGCAGCCCGCCTGGAGTTTGCCAAAAGGCACCTGAAGAACTCTCAGACCATGAGAAAGAAAATTCTCTGGTCTGATGAGACTAAGATTGAACTCTTTGGTGTGAATGCCAGGCGTCACGTTTGGAGGAAACCAGGCACCGCTCATCACCAGGCCAATACCATCCCTACAGTGAAGCATGGTGGTGGCAGCATCATGCTGTGGGGATGTTTTTCAGCGGCAGGGACTGGGAGACTAGTCAGGATAAAGAGAAAGATGACTACAGCAATGTACAGAGACATCCTGGATGAAAACCTGCTCCAGAGCGCTCTTGACCTCAGACTGGGGCGACGGTTCATCTTTCAGCAGGACAACGACCCTCAGCATACAGCCAAGATATCAAAGGAGTGGCTTCAGGACAACTCTGTGAATGTCCTTGAGTGGCCCAGCCAGAGCCCAGACTTGAATCCGATTGAACATCTCTGGAGAGATCTTAAAATGGCTGTGCACCGACGCTTCCCATCCAACCTGATGGAGCTTGAGAGGTGCTGCAAAGAGGAATGGGCAAAACTGGCCAAGGATAGGTGTGCCAAGCTTGTGGCATCATATTCAAAAAGACTTGAGGCTGGAATTGCTGCCAAAGGGGCATCGACAAAGTATTGAGCAAAGGCTGTGAATACTTATGGACATGGGATTTCTCGGTTTTTTGATTTTTAATAAATTTACAAAAACCTCAAGTGAACTTTTTTCACGTTGTCATTATGGGGTGTTGTGTGTAGAATTCTGTGGAAAAAAATGAATTTAATCCATTTTGGAATAAGGCTGTAACATAACAAAATGTGGAAAAAGTGATGCGCTGTGAATACTTTCTGGATGCACTGTAGATAGATAGATAGATAGATAGATAGATAGATAGATAGATAGATAGATAGATAGATAGATAGATAGATAGATAGATAGATAGATAGATAGATAGATTATATATGATGTATTTTTATAGTGCTACATAACAGAAACAAATATGAAAGGCACTATATAACATTCCCTAACAGACAGACAGGCACGTAGGGTGCACTAAAGCTCCATCATGTAGCGTTTGCCATCTGACGGCTGATTTGAATATTTAGTCCATGACAGCACTACACATGGTGGTTTTTCTAATCCCCTCTCAATTACATAAGTTATTAATATAAATCCAAAGATCAAAAAGCCATGCTTCAGGGAAAGCGAAGAAAGAGGACTCTTTACCACAAAGTAGTTAAATCAAGATGGCGATTGAGCAGCAGTTTGCAGCGCCAGCACAGCCCACCCTCTGGCCGAGGGTCTTGTTGTCTTTCTGCGGCCGCTCGTTGTATTTGTGACTCAGGCTTCTTCCTGTCTTCTAATCCTACACTAAGTTTTGAGGCCATTCAATTTTTCCCCCTTCCTTGATTGCATAGATGCCTGCTTGTGTCGGCAGGGTGGGCTGGAGGGCCGTATTTACGTCCTGTTTAAATGGCTCACCTGTGCAGTTTCTTTCTTCAGAGTCCAACGCAAAGCCGCTGTCACATTTGCACTTGAAGCTGCCGATGGTGTTTCTGCACTTGCCGTTGGTGCACAAGTTTGGAATCATCTTACACTCATTGATATCTGAAAAGAGGAGAACAAACAAAACTCAGACGGGTGCTGAAAGTCTGACAGAAATGAGAAGCCGGGGAGCAGAGCACACAGGACACACACACACACACACACACACACACACACACACATATATATACTGTAAGTGACAAACACAAGGCGGTGACCTGCGTCCCTCCACACTTTCACAGCCTCCGTTTTTATGGGTGCACTGTGGCCCCCTGTATGTATTCGCTACTCCTGCCAGTGGGGTGACAAACGAGTGAGTGCTAAGAAACAGAAGTTGACCGGATGGAGGGCATCCGGATATCTAAGGAGAAATATTCACAGCCTGCCAACCATATCTCTGGAGGCTTTCAAAAGCCTTTACTGTTCCTCTTGTCAGCACTGTTGCAATTCCCCAGTGGTGTCCCCCTGATGTACATCACCATCAGCATTGTCCCATTGTCCCAGGCTTGTGGCCAACACCTTCAGCCATATACCAAGATTACCTACAGTACAAGAGTCCTTGGTGAAGCCATCAGGGGTGCTTACCCAGGTGTGTGTGTGTGTGTGAGTGGGGGGGGGGGGGGGGGTCCCAATGTCTCAATGCAATGAAAGGGACACTGTGCTGTAAGAATTGTTGTCATCCTTGTGGTGAGATTTATACACCAGGGCCAGAGTAGTGCAGACCCCAATGTCCACGGCCTGCTCATTCCGGTCCCCTAACTATCCCTTGCCTCTGATTGAGTAACTGTCACTCACTCTCTCTCACTCCTTTACCACCTAATAGCTTATGCGTGGTGAGCATGCTGGTTCATTAATGGCTGTAATCTGTCACGCGTGTGCACACTGGGGACAGCTGGATGGCTCTAGGGACTGTAATTCTACCACCACACCAGGGGAGGGCGCTGTGTCCTAATGCCCTTCTCTCCATCTCCCCCTGCAAGCAGCTTGATTGACAGCTGGAACACCTCTGATGTCACTTTCTGTGTCGGTCCCCCTGGACCCGCCTCTTCCTGCTGGGAGGACTGAAGAAACTGGAAGCTCCACCCTCTTTGTCAGTTCTGTCATAAACTTGCTTCTGGAAAGATGCTTCCCCAATTATTGGGTGTTTTTATTTTGTATTTTTTCTTTCTTTTTACAATAGAATTACATGGGGTGACCAGTGTCTTCCTCTTTTGCTATATGGTTTTGAGACATGGACGCTATCCAGTGACCTGAGATGAAGACTGGACTCCTTCATTACTGTGTCTCTTTGGTGGGTACCATTGGTTTGACTTTGTGTTGCAGTTACGGCACTACAGCCATGTGGTGTGATTACCCGAGGATCATTCGGCTCACAGGACCCTGAGCGGCTGGACCAGGCCAAGGGGACGCCCACATAACACCTGGCTGTGGCAGATAGAGGGTCATTTCTGGGGGAGGGGGGATGGAACTGAACCACATGTATACCGGGGGGGTGGGTGGAGGGGTTTTCTTACCAGGTTCCCGAGCTATTTCATTGTGTTGTGGATGGGGCAATTGCATGCTCCCCAACCTTATCTGACCTGACCTGACTTGGCTAATGTCCCAGGGTCTTCATCGTTGTTCTCTTGTTTCTCTTACACATCACATCACCCAGGTGAGTGCTACACCTCAACGTCGGTCATTTTCACATTTCATTCCTAACCCTTTAAAAGGGGTCTTACCTTTCAGAACTGGCTTCCCACCAAAGTCATCCTTCGTAGAAAAGCCGGGACCCCGAGGGCAGAGCTCCAAGTACTCTGGACTGCCTTTCTCTGGACATTCATCGCACTCCGGACCCCAAGCGGCGCCCACTGAGCAGCAGCACGAGCTCAGCAGAAGCTTGCCAGGTATTGGAGAGGAGCAGCGTTCGTCTTCGTGCTTGAAGTAACACACTTCCTTGCGTGTATCTGAAACAAAGAATACAAAGTGGGGTATGTAAAGTGTTGTGTACATTTATGAACATAAAATAGTCAGCTGGCCATCTGGTCAACACATCCTGAGCCTGCATTGGAGTTTTAACATGTATGGCCACATATGTAACACACAAAGTGTTCAATTCATGCAGTTCAGAGAAGCAGAAAGAATGTTAGGCAGTGAAAATGAAATGGGAGTACATAGGAAATCTGGCAGAAATTTGGGCTGAAAGCTAAGGAATCAATGTAGACATTTGCAGTGCACCATCTATTGAAATGTATTTTGTAATGTATGTATTCATAAAATGAATTGCATCTGCCATTCCAACATGTGGTGCATTACAAAGATTTGTAGTAATAAAATGCACTACTACAGATGTTTTTGTTAGGATGACAATGCATTTGTCTCTGTTATGTGCCATTTGGTATGGGAATCGTAAAAGCACTTCTAAGGTTTGTGATGTACCATCTGTTGGAATGAAAAATGCAATATATATGTCCCTGTTGGCCATTTGGTATGGGATTTGTAAAAAGCACTGCTAATGTTTGTGATGTACCATCTGTTGGAATGAAAAATGCAATGTATATGTCTCTGTTATGCCATTTGGTATGGGATTTGTAAAAGCACTGCTAATATTTGTGATGTACCATCTGTTGGAATGATAAATGCAATGTATATGTCTCTGTTATGCCATTTGGTATGGGATTTGTAAAGGCACTGCTAATGTTTGTGATGTACCATCTGTTGGAATGAAAAATGCAATGTATATGTCTCTGTTATGCCATTTGGTATGGGATTTGTAAAAGCAGTGTTAATGTCTGTAATGCGCCATCAGTTAGAATAACAAACTTAATGCATTTTATAATTACAAATATTTGTGATGTACCATCTGTTGAAATGGCAAATGCAATACACATGTCTCTGTTATATGCCATTTGGTATGGGAATCGTAAATGCAGTGTTAATGGCTGTGATGTGCTATCTGTTGAAATGAAAAATGCAAGGCATTTTATTACTACAAATATATGTGATGCACCATCTGTTGGAATGATAAATGCAAAGCAGATATTTGTGTTATATGCCGTTTGGTAATGGATTTGTGAAAGCAGTGTTAATTCTTGTGCTGTGTCATCTGTTGGAATGACAAATGTGATGCATTTTATTCCTACAAATGTTTGCAATAAGTCATCTGTTGAAATGACTAATGCAATGCATAGGTCTCTGTTATATGTCATTTGGTATGAGATTCATAAAAGCAGTGTTACTATTTGTGATGTACCATCTGTTGGAATGACAAATGCAATGCATATATCTCTGTTATATGACATTTGGTATGAGATTCATAAAAATAGTGTTAATATTTGTGATATGCCATCTGTTGGAATGACAAATGCAATGTATTTTTTGCAAAAAAATGTTTGTGATTCCATATTTTGTAATGACAGAGACAACAACCAGATGGACACACAGACACTTATCTTTTGTTTTGCAAACTTGCTGTGACATTCATGTCAGACAGGTTGAAATCGAAGTGAAATGCCCCCCCCCGACCCCCATTTGAGTGTTATGAAAATCCCTATATAATGTCTTCTTCTTCTTCTTTTATTAAGGTGGATTACTTGCAGTTAATAATCACCAAATTCAAAATGCTTGTTGTGGTGAACAATTCAGAAATCTAATAAAAGTGACAGAGATGCTTTGGTAGGACAGAGTCCAAAGTTCAAATCCACCTTCTGTGTGGTCTTCATGTGCTTCTTTGCAGATCTTCTGCTTTTCCTGAAGACATGCAAGATCTGGTTGACTGTTAATAATAATAATAATAATAATAATACATTTTATTTATATAGCGTTGACCCTGAACTGGTGTGTGTTTTCCCTGTGACAGACTTTCGCTCAAGCTGACTGACCACAGACTGACTTAATAAAAGAAAAAGGCGGACATAACAAGCAAAGCCAAGCCAGAAGTGTAGAGAACAACATTCCTTTTTTCTCACTTCCCACACGATTGTGAAACTGTTTTGTGGCGGACATGCTCCTAACACAGTGACGAGTTCCCACAAATGTCATCTAATTAAAAACTCCATCGATGGCACTGAGGCCATCTGGCTATGGGACCCCGTCAGCTTCTCGGCATGGTGCCCCCATGTTAGCGTTTGCCTGCCTGTGTTTGCTACATGGACGATAAATAAAGGAGTTGCATGCCATTCGCCTGCCAGCTCCTTTATGGCCGGGCCAAGATGACAACATGTGAATAAGAGGGGCGTCTTTGCAGGGTTGCTGCCTTGTGGTGCAGAATTCCCTTTGATGAAATGTTAGGGCTGATCAGTGTGCACTGCGTGCCACTTCACACGAGCCACCGGGGCCATTTCTCAACACAGTAATCACGACATCCTGTTTCCAGTCATGAGCGGCACCCTCGATTGCCTAAGCTTTAATTGTTCTCATATGGGCTGCGCATTAGCTGGAGGTCGAGTTTGTCACTAGCCTGGAGTACAAAACAACAGTCGCTGCAGCGGCAATGAGAGGATGGATAGACCCCCGTCAACCACAACATCAAAAAAAGCACCTGCCTAATGTGGTGGGGGACCCCCTCGTGCATGGACTCCACTAAACCTCTGAAAGTGTCCTGTGGTATCCGCACCACGACATTAGCAGCAGGTCCTTTACGTCTTTTAAGTCCTAAGGTGGGGCCTCCATGGATGGGACTTGTTTATCCAGCAGATCCCACAGATGCTTGACCGGATTGAGATCTGCGGAACTGGGAAGCCAAGTTAACACCTTGAACTCTTGGTCAGGTTCCTCCAATGTGGCAGAGCACATTACAATTCTGAAAGAGGGGAACACCAATGCCATGAAGGGGTGAACCACTTATGAAAGCGGTACCTGTAAAAGTGACATCCACATGAATGCCAGAACCCAAGGGTGCCCAGCAGAACATCATGAAGAGCATCACGCTGCCTCCGCCGGCCTGCCTAATTCCTAGAATGCATCCTGCTGCCATCTCCTCTCCAGGTCAATGACAGTCACGCTGCCAGTCGTCCACATAATCTACAAGAAAATGTGACCCATTGGGCCAGGCCACCTCCTTCCATTGCTCCGCAGGCCAGTTCTGTCACTCATGTGCCCACTGCAGGCACTTCTGGTGGTGGACAGGGGTCAGCGTGGGAATCCATCATCAGTTTAAAGGGAGGCTCCAAATCAAACTTGAGCACGGCCATGTGTTTGTGGTTTGCTCTGTAGAGTTCAACTAATGTAGAGAAAAAATAAACTGAACAGTAAGACCAAAAAATCTACATGATGATTACATAAATACGTACCGATACAGACCCTCCCGGTGCTATCCAGAGTCATTCCAGGAAGACATCTACAAATGAAGGAGCCATCCGTATTTTCACATCGCCCGTTGGTGCAGATGTCAGGAAATACTTCACATTCGTTGACATCTGTCCAAAGAAAAGCAGATCAGAAATGTCCTGTTTAACAAGTCAGACGCCATTGTTCAGCTCTCAATGACTTCCTGCCTTTGTTGTATTATCAGGCAGTACAGCCGCCCTCTAGAAAGTCTGCGCTCGGTGACGCCAAAGGCTCATGGAAAGTCGTGTCCATTGAGAAACGAGAAAGGAAAAGGAATTAGATAGATAGATAGATAGATAGATAGATAGATAGATAGATAGATAGATAGATAGATAGATAGATAGATAGATAGATAGATAGATAGATAGATAGATAGATGTGAAAGGCACTATATAGATAGATAGATAGATAGATAGATAGATAGATAGATAGATAGATAGATAGATAGATAGATAGATAGATAGATAGATAGATAGATGTGAAAGGCACTATATAGATAGATAGATAGATAGATAGATAGATAGATAGATAGATAGATAGATAGATAGATAGATAGATAGATAGATAGATAGATGTGAAAGGCACTATATAGATAGATAGATAGATAGATAGATAGATAGATAGATAGATAGATAGATAGATAGATAGATAGATAGATAGATGTGAAAGGCACTATATAGATAGATAGTAGATAGATAGATAGATAGATAGATAGATAGATAGATAGATAGATAGATAGATAGATGTGAAAGGCACTATATAGATAGATAGATAGATAGATAGATAGATAGATAGATAGATAGATAGATAGATAGATAGATAGATAGATAGATAGATAGATAGATAGATAGATGTGAAAGGCACTATATAGATAGATAGATAGATAGATAGATAGATAGATAGATAGATAGATAGATAGATAGATAGATAGATAGATAGATAGATATGAAAGGCACTATATTAATGACAGACAGACTGACAGACACTGGAGGCCAAATGAAAGTCCTACCTTGGCATGTTGTTCCTTTGATTCTTGCAAAGCCTCTTCTGCAGTACTGGTCTGAAATAAACAACACGTTACTGCGTTTCGGTGACTTTCACCCTAAACTTTCCCACTTCAGCTGATTCATGAAATGCACAGGAGCTCAGAGGTGTTTTATGAGACACACCCAGAAAGTTAATTTGTGGCTCAGACAGGCAGAACTCACCTCTGGTCTTCTGGTAGTAAAGTCCAACATACTATATGATTCTCAATTATATTTTTAGACTCACTGTAAATTAAATTAATTGATTATGTAATACTAGTTTAAGACAGGAGGGGAGCGTCGCAAAGACAGTCAGCAGCCATTGGGGTTCCTATAGCTACCTGCTCATCAATCAAGAAGTGATGTCAGGTAACACAACAGTATTAGCAAGTTGGGCCTGAGCACTAATCCACAGGGTGTTTACCACTCCTAATTTTTATAACATTTAGTTTCCCTCTGGTGCATTAGTGTAGCATTTCAAATTGCACATGCAGTCAGCAGATCTGCAGCGTTACTGAGAAACAGACACAGACTCTCATAATCAAAATATTAATATAAGCATATATATATATATAAATATATATATATATATATATATAGAGAGAGAGAGAGAGGAGAGCGAGAGAGAGAGAGAGAAAAGCCAAGCAAAATGACCCCTTTTATTGGCTAACTAAAAAGATTAAAATATGCAAGCTTTCGGGGCAACTCAGGCCCCTTCTTCAGGCAAGATGTAAGGGGCCTGAGTTGCCTCGAAAGCTTGCATATTGTAATCTTTCTAGTTAGCCAATAAAAGGGGTCATTTTGCTTGGCTTTTCTCTACATTCATAATGGCTAACACGGTACAACACCCTAGTACTACATATATATATATATATATATATATATATATATATATATATATATATATATATATAAATTGTTGAACAAAGTAAGCAGTACCACCTCAGAATGAGAGGGGGCGCTGTTGTTCACACTGTCTTCTTTTTCCCCCATCAGTTGTCAGAGGCAACCCAAGGAAGACGCTTAGGGCCCCGCCTTCAGTCTTGAACAGGCTCCGCCCCAGAGGATGGCGGCTCATTCCAGACCCAGCAGGCAATGGAGAAGGAGATCCCGCTGATTGTGTGTACTTTGATTATTTACTCCTTGTGCCTAGTGCACCACTTTGCACTTTGTGTTGCTTCTGTTCATGGCATGGTGCCTGCAATTAAATTGGGTAGACCAGCTAGTGCCACAACTATTTTCATGGCTCCTTGAAGTCTGTCCACCAGTCACTATATATATATATATATATATATATATATATATATAGCGTAATACAGTATATTGCTATTACTATATGCAGATTTTCTCGATGTCCTCTTTATTAGGTTCACCTGCTTGTTAATACACACAGCCTGCTCCTCCAAACAGCAAATCTTGTGGCCGTAACTCAACATATGCAGCACACAGGCCTGGTCGGGAGGTTAAGTTGTTGTTTGACAAAACATTACAGTGACAATTTAAACTATTTTGAGGTTGGTATGAGTGTCAGTGCCAGTCCTCGTGGTGAATGTTTAACACATTACAATCTTTAATATGTATGAGAGAATTTGGCGATAAACAGTGACAGTAATGTTAAATCTCAGAAAGATTGGCATTAAGCACTTCAAGCTGACAGAAGGCCACAGCCACTCAAATAAGAGCTCTTCACAACAGCGGGGTGCAGAAGGGCATCTCCAAATGTGCAACATGTCGGGCATTGAATTTGTGGGGCTACGGCCGTGGAGGACCATGCTGGGTTTCACTGCTGTTGTATCAAACTGGACGGTAAGGGTACAGCGGGCACTGGGATTACCACAACTGGGACAATTCCGCTACAGAATGAGGGTGCTGAGCACTGCCAAAGTCTCACCTGGTACACACGGAGTACAAGGGCTTCCCCAGGCCGCCCCCACAGTGGAACAGCAATGAGACCTGAGCGTCTCTCCGTTGATGTTAATCTCACATCGGCCATTGCTGATCTTCAGCCAGCAGGTCCCTTTGCTGGTTTCTAAGATGAAAGGAAAACATACGAAAGTTTCAATGTTTAGTGGGCACCGACTCATGGCTTCAGAGGTACCTTTTATACAGAATGCTCTCCATGAAACTAACACTTGATTTTGAACGTTTCAGCTCCATAACTATACTCCATTAGAAGTATGAAAAGGTAGCAATATACAGATGTACTGAACAACAGGGGGCGATCTTGCATTCTCATTAATGTCAGGACAATAAAAAAGTCATATATAAGAAAAGACCACAGAAAGAGCTGCGTGCAATCCAGCTACACCACCATATTGAATGACCCCAAGGCCCTTTACCTGTAATCGCTCTGTCCTGAGTATGACGTTAATCTGCACCCAGCTCTGCAAGGAGGCCCCCCAATTTACAGGGAAAACTTGGGGGCTAGTGGCAGAATTGGCACTCCAGCCACCATCACAAACCTCACACTCTTCTAGTGTGGTTAGGGTTACTGGAGGATGAGCGCCAACACGGGACAATTTGCACTGGTACACACACCCTAAAAAATACAAACTTATTTACATAAATCCCACCGACCCCCCCGACTACACATACAAATAAATAAATAGGTTAGGGTTACACGGATGCACTGGGGTCCCAATCCTGGTGGTTTATCGGGTGGTGGGTGCAGCAATGCACTGTATCATCCCCTCCCCCCCATACCCGCCACCCCCACTTCTTAGGTCAACATCAAAGCTTCTTGTACAAATGAGATGATCAGTGGTGCCACGTCCTCCTCGCAGCTAAATCCGACACCATCAGACTTTCAAAAGTCTTCAAGGTGGGCAGAGAAATGGACGAAGACATAAGGGGTTACCCGAACGAGATTTTCCAAAATGGATTTGACAAGTGGGTTCAAAGGTGGCGCAAACGGATTGCCACTGGTGGAGACTATTTTGAAGAGTACCATGTTGTGGATCGTGTTGAGTTCTGACCCAAGTGGCTTTACTTTCAATGCAATCCTCAGGGTGGCACAGGGAAACAGAAAATTTTCAACTGACGTTCAATGCACACATTTAACGATGAAATGTATTGCACAGGATATGCAATTAATGATGGAAATCAATATTCATTTTATGTTTTGAAGAAAACATCATGAAGGTGTTGCTCATTTCTCCGCACACATTCTGACAGCCTGGTGTGGACGTCACAGGTCAGGAGGAATGCCGGCGATTTCCTCTTCAGTCCTCCCATTTAGTTCAGCGATGGTTGCGGGACGTGTGCGGTACACTTGGCTTTTACGATGTCCCCACAGAAAAAAGAAATCTGGGGATCTCGGAGGCCATGGAATGTCACCATTGCGTTGAATGACGTGCCTTCCATGCAATCGTCGGGCAGTATGAGAAGTGGCTCCACCTGGGGACTTCTTTTTTAAGGCTGAACCCGTTTCTTTGAAATGATGCACCCATGTGTGTTAATCGCATGAGCAGACGGGACATGATCGCGACATCCCAACTGGTAATGATGCTGAAATTGCCTCTGTGCAGCAGTCCCACTGTCACCACTCTTATAAAAGGCTCTCACAGCGAATGCTCGTTGCGCACCACTCCACTGCTCCATTATAACTAATGGCAAGGGGTTCTAAACAAGGTGGCATTGGACCCAATCAACTGCCGAGACCCAGGGGTCACCAAACCCTAGTTCCAAAATGTCCCGTTTCCCTACGCCACCCACTATAATCAAGAAGATGGCCGGATGGAGGTGGTCACTTTGGCCCCATATCTTCTCCGCAGTATTTGGCTCAAGGTGATTATGCACAACCACACACTTTTTACTAAAAGGAACTTCTTATTTATTGAATGGGGATCACCAAGTCCTAGTCTCTTTGGGTGTTCATCTCAGTCTGTGGTCGGTGCCCGTTTAGAATGGAAAACGGGAGGAATACCCAGAGAGCCAAAATTAATGATGATGTCTTACCAATACTTACCAACGCAAACAGTTTTGGATTCATCCAGCGTGCTCCCCAGGGCACATTCACAAAAAAACGAGCCAGGGGTGTTCTTACAGTCCGCATTGACACAGGGATTAGACTCACACTCGTTGATGTCTAGGAAGGAAGCAGAAATGGGGCTTATTGCACAACTTCTAAGAGATTGTTCTCCATTACCATGGCGGGCCAATAGCCCAAAAGAAAAGGACAGCAAGTCCTATAAAGTAATTGAAAACAGTGACACACAAAGCCATTTGTTCATAAGCGGCTCCAATAACAGAAGATAACTGGGACGCCTGATGAAGTTCCCCCAGCGTGTCCTTTCAACAAGAAGGCTTAAGGAACATCCCTAACTCAGTAGCAGACATTTCCATAGTGCTCATTATACACGTACAGTAAGTGAGGAGATGCCCCCAAGATAAACTCTGTCTTCTATGGCGTCAGCAATGTCACATTTCATGCCTCACGGATTTTTAGTGAAATGGATCAGGAGGTGAAACCCAGTCTGAGAGAGCGAGCCAAATCCATAAGCAAAAGTCAATCCAATACGGCGACAAATCACTAATCTCAATCTGAGTTACCAAATATCAAGAGCAGAGATCTCAAGCCAGGAAGTCCTTCAACAAAGGCCAGCGGCCATCCAACCTGCACTTCAGAAGAGCTCATCCACCTGAAGCTAAGCGTGTTCAGGCCTAGCCAGTACTTGGGTTGCAAGGAAAAGCTTGGGTTGCCGCTGGAAGAGGTGTTGGTGAGGCCAGTAGGGGGCGCTTACCCTGATGTCACTACATTGGTTAGCTGTGCCATTTAGAATTGACTTTGAAATACTCCTCATGGTTTATAAAGCTTTCAATCATCTGCTCCATCGCCTTGCACTCCAAGTCGTAACCTCAGATCTTCATTGAGGGTCTGCTTAGAATTCCAAGAGCTAAACTGAAAAGAAGTGGTGAGGTGGCCTTCTGCTGTTATGCACCTAAAATTTGGAATAGCAGACCAATAGAAATTTGCCAGGCTAATATGGTGGAGCACTTTAAAAAACTGCAAAAAACTCATTATTGTAACATGGCTTTCTCATAGCTTCATTTTAGTATAACTCTGATATTCTGTTTATGCATTGATTTATCATTTCTATCATGGCTCTGTAATCCATACTAACCCCTACTTTCTCAGCTGTTCTTTTTCCAGTTTTCTGTGATGCCAATCTGTGCCACCACCACCTGATCAGGGCACCGTTCTGTCCCTACATTGATCGATTGAAGGCCAGAAGTCCACATGTGAAGTCTGTGAACCAGAAGGACTGATTGAGATCATTGATGTTAGGTAGAATGCCCAGTGGGGGTCGGGTGGTCTCGTGGCCTTCAGAACCCCCTGCAGATTTTGTTTCTTTCTCCAGCCCTATGGAATTTTCTTTTTTTTTCTGTCCTCCTGGCCATTGGACTTTACTTTATTCTTTGTTACTTACTATTGCCTAATCTTATTTTTATATTTTTCATTTTTCATCTTGTAAAGGGGTGGCACGGTGGCGCAGTGGTAGCGCTGCTGCCTCGCAGTAAGGAGACCCAGGTCCTCCCTGCGTGGAGTTTGCATGTCCTCCCCGTGTCTGCATGGGTTTCCTCCCACAGTCCAAAGACATGCAGGTGAGGTGCATTGGTGATCCTAAATTGTCCCTTGTGTGTGCTTGGTGTGTGTGTATGTGTGTGCCCTGCGGTGGGCAGGCGCCCTGCCCGGAGTTTGTTTCCTGCCTTGTGCCCTGTGTTGGCTGGGATTAGCTCCAGCAGACCCCTGTGACCCTGTAGTTAGGATATAGTGGGTTGGATAATGGATGGATAGATTATCTTGTAAAGCACTTTGAGCTCCATCAGTTTGCTTGTTGCTGTTGGACTGAATGTGGATCGCAGTGCCCCAGCGTAGTGACAGGGACACCGTGCTGTAAAAATGGCACTGTCCTTCTGATGAGACTGAAGGTCCTGACTGTCTGTGGTCATTAAAGATCCCAGGGCATCTTTAGTAAAGAGTAGGGCCAGATTTATACTTCACACGACGCGATGCATGCTGTAGTGGACGCTCCTGCCACGTTTGCGTTTTACTGTTTATACTTGCGTGCATACTTTGCGTAAATCTGGAGGAATCCAGCAGGTGGCAGTGCGAGATATCATCACGGTGAGAACAGGTTCGGCTTCGCTATGTTGGGAATTGCCTGAAACATCCATTAAATTCCGATGACACCTTACTGCATGTTATAATATGCTTTATTATTAAGTTTAATGTCACTGTTCTCTGTGCCCACTGTTACGGACTCATTCATACAGGCAGACCAAATATGGTGCACAAGGGCACAGCAACAGCATTTAGAATTGCCAAGCCAAGCACAGGACTAGAGAGCCAAAGACAACTGGACAATTGAATAGTCAGCCTAAAGACAGACTAGTATATTTCTGTCTTTTGTCAGTATACCATCCTCTTTCCTTGTTGGGAGAATGAGAACTGTATGTAGGCATTGTGCTATTCCTGTATTTTTAAAGGTGGGTTTTGAGTCCTTTCCTGTCCTTGTTTGGATCGAGAAAAAGAGCCTGAACATGGAGCGACCAGAATATAAGAATGGACCTACGGCCAACAGTTTGAAGCTTCCGTGTGGAAGATTATGTCTTCCGTCCGAGGCCGGGCAGAAGATTATGTCTTCTGTCCAGTTAAAATCCTTTCAGCGTGGCGACGAAAGATGGCAGACGGTGTAGGTCAAGTCTCCCACATGCTTGATATGTCTGTCATAAGCTGCCCGTTTGTAATACCACGTGAACCCGAATATTATACATTTAATACGCTCAATGTGACGATCTATAGCTGGCAATCCACTGCTGTCAGGACCGGATGGAAGCCCTAGAAAAAAAGACAGCACAGAAGACGGTATGTGAGAATTTTAAAATGTCTCGTGTCATTATGATCAGGAATATGCGACGCTTGAATATAAAAGCACCACGAATGCATCTGTATGTCGGCATTTTGCTTCACCACATCAGACCATTCATCAAACATCAAAGTGTGCACATCGATCCTATAAGATCTACAAAGCAGCTTTCTGTCACATATAGATAGTAAACAGAGACTCTGACGTCACATTCCAACTTTTAGCACACTGTGCCCCCCCCGACTTTTTGTTGGTACTGCAACTCGCGCACGCATCGCGTTAATTTCTGAGGACCTGCTCAGAGGACGCATCAAATGAATGCTGAGAACGGGTGGCAGCCATGATGCAGGCGCGTGCACATTCTGAGCATGAAGTATAAACGGTCCCTAGGGGTCATCCTGGTGTCCTGGATAAATTGCCCACCATGGCCTAATCATTCTGGCCCCCTAATCACCCCCCCCCCATCTTTAATTTACTTTTTCCCTCACTCTTTGACCACCTAACAGCTTATGTGTGGCGAGTGTACTGGCACAAAAATGGCTGCCGTCGCATCATCCAGGTGGGTGCTACACATTAATGGTGCTTGAAGTGTCTACCCCACTCACTGAAGCGCTATACAAATGGAAAGAATTATTTATTATTATTATTATTATTATTATAATTAAAGGATTCACACATAAACACACAGGAGTTTATCCGCAAACTCGGATGAGAAATGGCCGTCAGATGGTTAACCTATTACAATGATGACATCAGATGTCACGACCCGGTGACCACACCCCCTCTGGGTGAGCCACACCTTGACAGCAGGACTCACAAAATGGCAGCCCTACTTTTCTCAAAATGTGTTGCTGACAAAATAAAATGCTTGAATTCTAAAATCTCAGAATAGATAGATAGACATGTACACTTTAATAAAAATCAGCACAGGGGAAGCCCACCAAAAATGAATAAGAATTGTTACACACAACAATAGGTGGTGTCGTATATGGCAGGCGTTCACAGGTTTGGTCCATGTGTACAGCATGTGACTAATGGCGTACAGCAGAAGTACAGGCGGGCTGGCAAGGAATTCTGCATTCATTTGTGAGGGCATCAAATACACCAGAGGTGGGGGGGCACATTTCAGTCGCGCTTTTTCAGATCTCTTTCCTGTATGTGACAAGATATCAGGGCATCTTAGAGACCACCTCCTGTCCTCGTATCGCATCATTAACGCCACAGTTGCAGTAGTCGTAACTAAACGGAGGTGTCGCTCTCTCCCGTACCCTGTCTGTTTTTCACAACATTTACCTTCGCAGACTTCGGTCTCTGGTTTGAATACGTAGCCCTTCTGACAGGAGCAACTGTAACTTCCAGGCGTGTTTCTGCAGAGCCCATTGTCACACAGTTGACTACGCAAACTACACTCGTCGATATCTAAAGGAAAAGAAAAGACGACATTAGAGCACAATCTCATTTCGATAACGAGAGAGACGCAGACCAGGCGCTCATGAAGTACCAGTGCAGGTTTTTCCAGTATAGTCCACTTCATATCCTGGGTTGCACTTGCACCGGTAGGAGCCAATTAAGTTTTCACAAACTCCATATTGGCAGATGTCAGGGTCCAGGAGGCACTCATTTATATCTATAACAAGAAAAAAATAAAGACATTATAATAAGCAGAGGGCGGCATGGTGGCACAGTGGGTAGCGCTGCTGCCTCGCAGTAAGGAGACCTGGGTTTGCTTCCTGGGTCCTCGCTGCATGGAGTTTGCATGTTCTCCCCGTGTCTGCGTGGGTTTCCTCCCACAGTCTAAAGACTTGCAGGTTAGGTGCATTGGCGATCCTAAATTGTGCTTGGTGTGTGTGTGCCCTGCGGTGGGCTGGCATCCTGTCCAGGGTTTGTTCCTGCCTTGCGCCCTGTGCTGGCTGGGATTGGCTCCAGCAGACCCTGTGTTAGGATATAGCATGTTGGATAATGGCTGACTGACTGATTGACTGACAATAAGCAGATACATGGAAACAGCTTTCCTTCAATGGCTGCAGTGCCCACCCTAATGTTTGGGACCAGGAGCTGTTTCTCCTTGATGTACCCCTCTGCTCTACAGTTTAAAGTTACAAATCACACAATTCGGACATTGATTCAAACATTCAGACCTGTTGTGAAGCACAGGTGGTATGCCTTCAAGGTGAATTGGTCGTAACAAATCTCAGTATGGCACGTGGTTGAACATTGGTGCCATGCCACATTGGACACTAGACTAACAGAGCAGAGTGTTGAACTACCCAGAAGCCATTGCAAAACGTGTTTTATTGCATCAGATGCTGTTCGTTGTGGTTACCGCATCATTTTTCAAATTGCCTTGATGTTCTGGTTTACCTTCTGTCACACACGTGCGCTTGGGAGGCCATCAAAGGGTTCCAAGGGGGCAAGACCAGGGGTTGGCGCCGAGGATTAATGCCTCTTCTCCTCTTTCTACAGAACTTCCGAAGAAAAGACCACCTAAACATGTCCCTTCCGCCCATTCCTGACCTCACTTCAGTCCCTTCTCGATGACATCACTTCCTGGCACCCAGAGATGACCTCATGCCACTTCCTGTCTCCCTGCTATAAAAGCCTGCCATTTTGCCTTTCAGTCAGTCCCAGTTTGGGACTCCAACAGTCTCAGTTGATTACTCAGTATATACGGAGTGAGTCCTCAACTCTTTGTGACTTGTCCTGTGTTTTCTTACACCTTGTAATTTACCCGATGTGACCTCAAGCAGCAGGGACGAGTGAAATGGTGTGACGGATGTTGGTAAAATGGCCGCTGCTCCCACTGTGCATGCGACTCTCCGACTCTCCTGCTGTTTCCCTAACTTGTAAAGCTCTGCCCTCCAGAGTGGCTATCAGACGAGTTAAAGGAGGAAACCTTCCAACATATACGAGATGAATGTGACCCCTCTCAGGGTGAATCTGAGACAGTAAACCGTCACTGAAGCTGCACAGAATGTCCTTCTGTTCTAAGGTGGACAAGTTCAGTGGGACTTTTTTGCACACTGGTAAGTACATTTCACTGACCCCAAGGAAATCTGAACTTTCCTGACATCTATCCATGAAGAACAAGTGTGCGAGACATCAACAAAATCCATCTAGTGGGAGCCAAGTCGTTTTGCGCGGCTAGAGAGACGGACAGACGTGACAGCGACTGTAGACACCTAGACAAGCATGACAAGTGTTAGGTGGCGGGCGTGCGATCATTAGACTTGTCTGAAGGAAGACACAGGAGGGGGTGAAGTGAAAGGAATTGGAATGTTCTGGAGATGAAGCCAGCTGACCATGCAGGGAAGGAAAACGAAAAACACCCATCGGCCACATCCCAATTCACAAATGAGCTTCCACCCAGCAAAGATCTCCCAACAATGAGACGCCAGGGCGGGTGACCGTCAAGTGCACTGTAGACACCCTTTTTGTAAACCCACATCGAAGATAAGAGGCCATCCCAATGTGAGTCGCAAAACCCATAATGCTCCCACAAACTTGAATTATTATCTAATTTTATTATTAAAAGTTTATTAAAAAATACCCATGAGCAGAGTTTAGATAAGCAAAAACTGTGATCGTTACCTTCTCCAGTAGATGAACGGCCAGCTCCGTGAGGACAAAGAGCCAGGAATTCGCCTAATGACAAAGAAACAGAAAACATGGATATGAAAATCAGCTGTGAGCAGCACACGCATGGTAAATATTACAGTCGGGCCTCATTCTACCAGTCACCAGTGTCACATACGTGCTCACTGGGGACAGCAGCAGGGTCTGGTTAATGTAGAAAGGTCCGTAAATGGGGCTAGTCATCTGCACTTACACCTTTTCTACTTCCTTGCAGGAACAAGTAAAACCAGTCCCACTCCCCCCTTCTGGCTTCAGACCACGCCCCTGGGTGACGTCACTTCCCTTCCTCACACCGACGACCCGCTTCTTCCTTCCACTCTGCTATATAAGCACACCAGTCATCTGTTACAGCAGTCACTGGTGCGACTCGGTCCAAAGAGACTACTCGTCTCGCTAACAAGCAATTTTCCCTTTTTACAACAATCCTGACAATATATAGGGTGGATCCACCCCACCCCACCCCACCAAAATTTATTTTTTGGTGTTTTTGTATCTTTACACCAGTCAGAACCAGGGATGGTCTTACAAATTTGAAAAGTACAACTGAGAAATTCATTTCTACATTTCAAGTTGAGTTAAGTAGCTTTATGGTCATGACATCCATACAGCGCATTGCAGCATACAGTGGGATGAAGTAACAGGACCAGAATGCACCACACACATAAAGAAACAGGACGGCTGCAAGACAGGTAAAGAACAATACTGTACTATAACAGATAAATAAATAATAGGTAAGTGAATAGACAGTAATACATAAATTAATAATAATAATAATAATAATTCATTACATTTATATAGCGCTTTTCTCAGTACTCAAAGCGCTATCCACACAGGGAGGAACTGGGAAGCGAACCCACAATCTTCCACAGTCTCCTTACATTAAATAAAATTACCGTATATACTCATGTATAAGTCGGGTCTTGAAACCCAAAAAATCGATCATAAAATCAGACCCTGACTTATATGCCCGTTCAAAAATACGACACTTATTTATTTATTTTTTACATTTCCTTGCCTCCTCCAATCTTGTATCAGTTTCTCAGACACATCGAATTTTGTTGCAGCAGTGCAGTTACCAATTTCTTTCGCTACTTCAATGACATTTAATTTAAAACCAGCTTCATATTTTCTTCTGATTGTAGATAAGGGATGCTCTTACGATAAAGGTGTATGAGGGTGTGAGATGCAAAAAACACAAAACAGTGCAAATGTCGCTTCGGAATAGTTTGGGTATCACCGTGTGGTCATGTAGGCACAATACATAGAAATAAAAGGCAGTGTGCTCCGTGGTCACTCTCTCAGGTGGGCGTTAGCATATCGTAATCTCTTGGACCAATAGTGTGAGCTTTCCAGATTCGACTTATAAAATACCAGAAATTATACGGTAAAATCAAACCCTGACTTATATGTGGGAGAACTTAAATGCAAGTATATACGGTACTAAAAAAAACAACAGTAAGGACAAGCGTAACGAGCATCCTGCATGTAAACTCCTTACTAGCAGCAGATCTGAGGGACAGCGGGAGCAGCACAGAGTTCAGGGTCTGGACAGTCAAGGGGTAGAAGGTCTTGTAGAACCTGGTAGAACTGATTCAGATGTCACAGTACCTTCTGCCAGCTGAAAATGGGACAAAGAGACCATCGGGGTGGGTGGCAGAGGTCCTTCACAATGCTGTAGGCTTTGCAGATGCAACGCTTTACAAAGATGTCTACCATGGAGGGCTGAGAGGACCCAATAATCTTTTCTGCAGTGTTAGCAATCCGTTGTAGGACCTTGTGGCACTTCCCAAAAAACCAGGCACAAGAAATTTGACAATTTGTAAATGAGAGACCACTCAGTCCATCAAGTCCGTTCGTTTAGCTAATAGCCCAGCTGTCCCCCAGTATCTCATCCAGATTCTCCTTAATCTTTCCCAAGGTTTCTGATTTACCTCCATGTCTCTGTAGTTTGTTCCAGTGTCCCACAACTCATCTTTGCTTCAATTCTAACTGCACTTCCCCTTAATGTCCACAGATGTTATTTCACCTTTAACTTTCTACTGGATCTGCTTTATCAACGGCTTTGAGGATTTTGAAGATCTTGATGAGGTCCCCACTCGGTCTCCTCTGCTCGACACTAAACAGGTTTAATTCTCCGAGTCTGTCATAGTAGGTCATGTCCTTAAGTCCATTGATGCACCAGGACTGCTCTCCTCTGCACAGCTTCATGTGCTGCTATGTCTTTCTTGTAGTGTGGTGACCAGATGTGCACACAGCACTCCAGTTGTGGTCAGCAGCGCATCATATAGTGTGAACGTAACATCCCTTGACTTAAATTCAACCATTTTTATGATATAAACTAACATTTTATTTACCCTTTTCATTGCTTTTGCTCATTGCTTAGTCGATGGAGATGTTGCGTCAACATAAACCCCTACATTTTTTTCAGAGGTCACTTCCTGTAGCTCAGTGTCTCCCATTTTGCATTTATAATTGATGTTCCTGTTGCCCGCGTGTAGAACTTTACATTTTTCTAACATTAAACTCCATTGTCCAGGTGTTTGTCCAGCTCTGAAGGTGGTCCCGGTCATTTTGAATTCTTTTTGCTGTCCCCTTCAGTGTCTGCCAATCCCTACAATTTTAGTATCATCTGCAAATTTGACATTTTTGCTAACTACACCAGAACCGATGTCATTAACAGGAGTCAGAAATAGTCATCGTCCAGGGATAGACCCCTGAGGGTTTCCACTCCATGAGGACCACTCTCCTCTCCTCTGTACTCTTTAAAAACAGCTGGTCAGAGAGCTCTATGTATTTGTCCTTCTTGACAATGCCAGTGGTCTTAATTGACCAAGTGAAGTCAACTGCCAGGTGCACACCAGGGAATTCAATGCTCTTAACCAGCTCTACCACAAAGTCCCTGATGAGTCAGTGGGGTATGGACAGCATGGGCCAATAACGTCTTGAAGGCAAGAGTATGAAAAGTCGCCTCATTTCTACTTCTCGAGAATTACGTAGAGGGGCACCCTTAGGGACACGGTGGCAGATTAAACTCTGAGTCATGTCAAGGAGGAGTCCATCTTGGAGATTTCAGAGGCTGAGGTTCCATCCATGAAACACAATGCGATGCTCTCGATGGCGGATGCACATCTTTTCTTGCCTTTGAGAATACAAAACGCATCAAAATGTGGGTGCTTTTCAGTGCCAAGGGGACACCAATGATGTGCCACTGCTCGATTTATTGATAGAAAGTGAGTTGCCCAGGTCATACCAAAGGGATTTCGTGGAAATCACATCCATGTGGTGGGTCAGGAGTGGGGTCGGGGAAATCAGGATGAAGGGCTGTCATTTAGCCTTCTGTGAACGCAGGGTGGGGTGCACAGTAGAAAGGGCAATAGTGGTTTAGAAGGGGGTTACGTGCTACACAGTTGGGGAGTAGCGATGGACGGGGCTGTCAGGAAGAATCAAAAGGTAAAATTTGTACAAGTTAAACAGGGGAGGACACTTCACTGCTTCAATACCCTCAAATCAAACTTCATCTTCCTCTTCACTGCTTCTCACTCATTTCTTCGGAGTCGATCTGTTTCACAAGTCCCCTCCATAGAACTCGGTCCAGCACTTTCTCCCTAGTCGGACCCATTTCCTTTACTCTATACTACAGGTGGCACACATGCTTCCTCCCTGAACCCAAATGACCACCAAAAGAAGAACAGAAGTGACAAAGGAAGAGGGTTTTATTACCCCAAGCAGGTGGACATTCAAAACGGCTCCTCATAAGCACACAGGGGCTTAACAGTAATAAAAAATAAGGCCTTCTGGACGGTCTATTGACCCTCTAGCCTCCTTTATTGGCCTGGTCACTTAGCAAACTCTAAGACCCCCCGTTTACTGACTGCAGGGACCTTAAATGCCTGAGTCCAGGTAAGCCCTCACTGCTCTTTGCAGGTTACACAGCCAGCGCTCAAAGGACTGCAAGTACCCCTGAGGAGCCCCCCTAGTGGCAGTAGGATTCCCTGCAGATGTCCGAACCACAGAGTGTAATTGGGGCGGGCCAGTCTGTCTGTCTGTCTGTCTGTCTGTCCTCCCCTATACTCCTGTGATTTCAGTCCCCAGTGTGCTCATGTGGCCTAGGGGACATCAACAAGGATAATAAATCAGTTGTTCCTCTTCCCACTTTCACACCGTCCACCTCCTCCTCTGCCTCCCAAAGAAGGTTATAGATATTTTGTTCCAAAACATTTAATCTTAAGTTTAATTTCCTTTCTGGATTACAGTCAGTCATTCAAATCTAAGCCCTCAGTGGTCAACACATTCAAGAAAGTCCTCAATGACAAAACGTATGTCACCTGTGTTCTGGGCTGGGCACGGCTGGCAAGGCTCTCCAAAGGCAAACTCGGTGTTGAAACAGCAGCAGGTAGACTTGGTGAAGGCGCCATTGAAAGGCGTGATGCACTGGCCCCTCGAGTACCCTCTGTAACAGGTGCTGCGCATGTGCGTGTCTGCACGGGAGACAAAAGGGTCCGCTGGTTAGGCGCCGCTCACGAACATCACCCTCACCCCTAAGTGACAATATAACTTGAATTTGATTTTTAAATACATTAGGGGTAGTGAGATCACAAAGACATGCTGACACCTGGCAGTCAATACTAGATATTGAAAAGGCTGCGTGTGAGATTACTGCCTGAATTACAGAATAAGAGCATTAGTGGGTAAGGGAGAGAAAGAAAAAAAAGAAGGGAATGAAAATGGAGGAAACACAAGAACGCGAAAGACTGAGGATCAAAAGTAGAGTCACTGAAGGAGAGGGCGTCCATATCACTGGGTCATCGGGCTGGCTCTCTGTGCCAGTGGGCAGCTTACAGAGGACAGAGACAGGGATAGAAAGGCACTATATAATAGATAGATAGATAGATAGATAGATAGATAGATAGATAGATAGATAGATAGATAGATAGATAGATAGATAGATAGATAGATAGATGCACTAAATAAAATAAAAGACAAAAATTTAAACAATGTGTTATTTGTTCACCTAGGCTTACGTTTTATAATATTTATTAAAAGGGCTGCAACACAACAAAATATGAAAAACTGAGGGGTCAGAAAACTTTCTGAAAAAAACTATCTATCTATCTATCTATCTATCTATCTATCTATCTATCTATCTATCTATCTATCTATCTATCTATCTATCTATCTATCTATCTATCTATTATATAGTGCCTTTCCTATCTATCTATCTATCTATCTATCTATCTATCTATCTATCTATCTATCTATCTATCTATCTATCTATCTATCTATCTATCTATCTATATTATATAGTGCCCTACATAAAGCCTACGTTTTCTATCCAGGAGCTGCTCCATCCCATGGCTCCCTCATGTTTGTGAGACTAACACTCTCGTTCGGTCAATTCAGGGTCCCTCATCATCCTCACAGTTCATCTCAATTTAGTTTTTTCTCTCTTGACTTACCAACACAGACACGACCATCCAGACCGACGGCCAGGCCTGGAAGACATTCACATCGGTAGGAGCCTTCAGTGTTCACACAGCGTCCATTCATGCAGATGCCTGGTACTTCACACTCATTGATGTCTAAAATGGAGGAGACGTAAGGATTAATTAATCAGTTTTTTTGTGTTTTGAACTCACATTTTTCTTTGGCACACAGCGGCCAGATAGCGGTCATTAATGCCTCACAGACGCTCTTTGTTAATATCAACATCCCAAAAATATTTCTAGGAAGCCAGCAATAGAAAGTAGCAGAAGGTCCCTCATTCCTTTAGGCGACATTTCACCCACGCAAGAACAAAATGTCTCATATTTTTGCCTTAAGTCTTTCCTTATGTTTTCAAGTCTGTGACAGATGAAAACAAAACCACATAAAACTATCCGAGACATTTTAGCTTTGATAACAAGAACGAGCAGATAGCCGAGACAGACATTAAAATGTAAAACTTCCTATTTATTGTGATTTTGGGAAAAAAAAGAATAAAAGATTTTGGTGCCCCAATATATATGAGCTGCACTCATTCTCAGTGGACCACTGACCAGGACAGCCGATGTGACCAACACAAGAACGACCACGTGAGCCTCGGTGGGCCGTGTGGCAATTATCAGATTCTTACTTTGTTGTATTCCCAAGATTGATCTATATCATTGACCTATGTTAGTACTATTTTATTATTATTTTTAGTATTGGATATATACGCTCACCGGCCACTTTATTAGGTACACCATACTAGTTTCAGGTTGGACCCCTTTTTGCCTTCAGAACTGCAGTAATTCTCCGTGCCACAGATTCAAACATTCCTCTGATTGTGGTCCACATTGACATGACAGCATCACTCACTTGCTGCAGATTTGTCAGCTGCACATCCAGGATGTGAATTTCCCGTTCCACCACACCCCAAAGGTGCTCTCCTGAATTGAGATCTGGTGACTGTGAAGGCCATTTGACTCCAGTGAGCTCATCATCATGTTCAAGATACCAGTTTGAGATGACATTGGCGTGTTATCCTGCTGAAAGAAGCCATCAGAAGATGGGCACACTGCGGTCAAAAAGGGATGCCAGTAATACTCAAGTAGGTTGTGACATTTAAACGATGCTCAATTGGTACTAAAGGGGCCTCAAGTGTGCCAAGAAAATATCAACCACACCATCACACCACCAGCACCAGCAGCCTGAACTGTCGATACAAGGCAGGATGGATTCATGCTGTCATGTTGTTGACCCCAACATCTGAATGTTGCAGCAGAAATCAAGACTCATCAGACCAGATGACTTTTTTTCAGTCTTCGGTTGTCCAATTGTGGTGAGCCCGTGTGAATTGTATCCTCAGTTGCCCGTTCATAGCTGGCAGGAGTGGCCCCCGGTGTGGTCTCCTGCTGCTGTAGCCCACCTGCTTCAAGGTTTGACGTGTTGTGTGTTCAGAGATGCTCTTCTGCACACCTCGGTTGTAACGAGTGCTTATTTGAGTTCCTGTTGCCTTTCTATCAGCTCAGACCAGTCTGGCCATTCTTCTCTGACCTCTGGCATCAACAAGGCATTTTCACCCACAGAACTGCCATTCACAGATGTTCTCCCTTTTCTCAGACCACTCTCTGTAAGCCCTAGAGATGGTTGTGTGTGAAAATCCCAGTAGATCAGCAGGTTCTGAAATACTCAGAGCAGCTGGTCTGGCACCACCAGCCATGTCACGTTCAGAGTCACTTCAGTCCTCTTTCTTCTTCCCCATTCTGATGCTTGGTTTGACCTTCTTCATCTTGATGAGGTCTACAGGCCGAAATGCATCGAGTTGTCACCATGTGATTGGCTGATTAGATATTTGCATTAATTAACAAGCAGTTGGACAGATGTACCTATTAAAGTGGCCGGTCAGTGTATATGTATGTCATTTTTTTCATTTATTATGGGGCACCAGCTTCATCTGCACCACATGCTAAAATCCAGCAATGGAAAATGTCTGTGGTGTCCCCCTTCCCTTGATGCCCTAAGCTCATGCTTATTTTGCTAATTTTGCTTAATAGTTAACCCAGCCCTGGGCTGCTCAAAATTTTTCAATTACATTTTTTTTTTATTATGAAATTCACTTAAATTAAAAAATAGAAAGAAAAGAATAAAAAAACATACCTGTGCAAAACCTCCCATTTGCTGACAACTGGAAGCCGGATTTGCAAATGCATTTGAAGCTGCCACCTTCGTTAATGCACATCCCGTTGAGGCAGATATTCCTGATGAGGCATTCGTCCAAGTCTGCAGGGTTGAACAGTTCAGAAGGTGAGATTAGACATGTTACACGTGGCGGGAAATGGAGACTCAAGCAGAGGGGTTTAAAAGAGCCACCCGATCCAAGCATCCAATGCATCAACCAACCATCCATCCAATTGTGTTCATTTAGGTTTCTCGGTCTCCACCTAGCAATTCGTTTTTTCCTATTTATTTACTACTAGCCGTCCCCCGCAGCACCACCCGTGTAGTAGTGAAACAGGACAAAATTTAAAAATCGATAAGCAAACGGGTATTGCTAGCTAAGCGGAGGCAAGTTACGCTCCAAAACACAGAGGTAGAGTGGCTCCCCACTCCTGACGTCACGCTTCCCCCTCCCCTCTGCCCACTGCGTGTTTCTCGGATTAGCGTGAATAAATCGCTCCTGCAACTATAATACATAGCATGATGAGAGAAGTCGCAAAATAAACCGGAATGTTCAAGCAAATTCTAGAAAAAAAACCCGACCTAAATCCGTTAAGTAGTTCTCTCATTTGCCAGCTAAGCGGAGGTAAGATACGCCCAGCGGCTGGCACATGAGTGAGAAAGGCCCCGCACCCTTCGGCCCACTGCGTGTATCTTGGATTCACTCAAATAAATCGGTACCGCAAGCGAACTATGATACTTAGAGCAATGAGAGAAGTTGCAAAATAAACCGGAATGTTCAAGCAAATTCTAGAAAAAAAAACCCGATCTCAATCCGTTAAGCAGTTCTCTCGTTTGCTAACTAAGTGGAGGTAAGATACACCCCGCGGCTGGCACGTGAGTGAGAAAGGCCCCGCATCCTTACCTAACTTGTCTGCCTTATAAGGATGAAACACCCACATGGACCCAAGGGGAACACGTAAAACTCAAAGTGGACGGTGACCAAGAGTGAGATTCCAATCTAGAAGGCTGGACCTGCACTACGGTGACACCCAAGTCCAAGCATCCAATGCATCAACCAACCATCCATCCAATTGCGTTCATTTACGTTTCTAGGCCTCCACCTAGCAATTCGTTTTTTCCTATTTATTTACTACTAGCCGTTCCCCGTAGCACCACCCGTGTAGTAGTGAAACAGGACAAAATTTAAAAATCAATAAGCAAACAGGTATTGCTAGCTAAGCGGAGGCAAGTTGCGCTCCAAAACACAGAGGTAGAGTGGCTCCCCACTCCTGACGTCACGCTTCCCCCACCCCTTGGCCCGCTGCGTGTTTCTCGGATTAGCGTGAATAAATCGCTCCTGCAAGTGAACTATACTACATAACATGATGAGAGAAGTCGCAAAATAAACAAGAATGTTCAAGCAAATTCTAGAAAAAAAACCCCGATCTCAATCCGTTAAGTAGTTCTCTCATTTGCCAGCTAAGCGGAGGTAAGATACGCCCTGCAGCTGGCACGAGAGTGAGAAAGGCCCTGCCCCCTTCGGCCCACTGCGTGTATCTCGGATTCACTCAAATAAATCGGTACCGCAAGCGAACTATGATACTTAGAGCGATGAGAGAAGTCGCAAAATAAACCGGAATGTTCAAGCAAATTCTAGAAAAAAAAACCCGATCTCAATCCATTAAGTAGTTCTCTCGTTTGCTAACTAAGCGGAGGTAAGATACGCCCTGCGGCTGGCACGTGTGTAAGAAAGGCCCCGCATCCTTACCTAACTTGTCTGCCTTATAAGGATGAAACACCCACATGGACCCAAGGGGAACACATAAAACTCAAAGTGGACGGTGGCCAAGAGTGAGATTCTAATCTAGAAGGCTGGACCTGCACTACTGTGACACGCAAGCCACTCAAAAGGACATGGGAAAACCGTGTCACACACGAACACAGTCAAAGGGCTTGACTGAGGGTAAGATGTCAGCTCGAGGGTTGATAAAGTGCACTGACCTCTCTCTTCTTCCTTTTCCCACAGATCAACAGAAGAGAAACCCAGTTAAACCAGCACCAACCTCCTAGCCAGACCACGCCCTCCTACTGACCTCACTTCCGCCTTCCCCGACACGGACCCGCCTCTTCCTGCCCAGCCACTATAAAAGCCCACACCCTTTGTTCCTCGGGACTCCGTCCTTGGTGACTACTCAATGCATTCAATTGTCGTTGCCTGTCAATATACGCGGTGGATCCCCCAAACCTATTTTTCCTTCTCTTGTCTTTTCATCACAACCCAAAAATCATAAAATGTCCCAAACACTTCAAACAGAAGCCAGACTCAAAGGAGACTGTGAGACATTTGCAGTCGTGAACTTCTAGCAGAGGGCAAAATAAAAGATGAAAGGAACAAGCCCATAAACTGAACAACACTTTGGAGAAGTCAGGGGCTCCTTCAAAGCAAGGGGGAAAAAGCAGAAAAAAACAAAACAATGACATGGGATGGCGGTTGCGCTTGGCATTCACAGCGGGGTGGGCTTTATGAACTGAAGTGCGACTGACTCCTGCGGGACAAGCGGCTGTTAATTCGGCTCATGAAAATGTCGACTCGACCAGATGGCGCTCGGCGCCTTAGCAGCAGCACGCTGTTAGACTTCTTAAAAAATCAACTGTGATGACGTCTGCCGAGGAGCTTGAGGGACGATAATGACACCCTGGTCTGAAATGAGCTGAGCCTCCACCTTGGGCTTTATGGCCATGAGGATCACATAAACAGGAGCTGGACAGCCACCGGAGACCCCAGAATGGAATCTGACTGGCAGAGAGGTTGTCCGACTCTGAAAGGCCATGATGTGAACATATCAAAGGCATTGAGGTCACCTGATGGATCGTGGAAGACTCGTGACATTGGGGTCATGACGTTGGGGTAAATTAATCACACCATGGCCTCCTGAGCCAACATTTCTTCCAAGATGGGATTCACTGAGATGCACCCAGTGGTGGAGTGAAGTTCTGAAGACAAGCCAAAGAGTTGCCACCTTCTTTAAGGGCTTCTTTAGCACAAGAAAATGACTGGTGCTAATGGCACCCAGGGCCAATATGGCATTGCTATATAAAGTAACACACATATGAATGGACCTGGCATTATTACTGGATTCAAGTAATCCAAGGACTCAGGTGCTAGAAGGGCATGTGAAACTCCTTTTCTAACAGATTTTTCCTCCTACACCTACCTTCCATTAACTAGTGCCTCTGACGCCATCCTTGCTACATCAACTACATCTTGTCACACACGTGCGCTTGGGAGTCAACCAAAGGGACTAGAAAACACCAATTCCACACCAGGCCAGGGGGCGGCAGGTTGCACTGAACCTCTCTCTTTTCTCTCCAAAGATGTCACTTCCTGACCCGGCCTGTGGACGTCACTTTCTTTTGAACCACCTATAAAAACCCTCATCCTCCATACTTGATCAGTTCTGTTTTGGACTCTAACCCGTACACATTGTACTCAAACTTATGTCTTTTGCAGCCAGGGAAGCTAAACGGGTGGCTGCCCCAAACCTTCATTGTGTGTCCGGCTGGTTATTTCACAGTCTTCAACTGGAATATCCAGTGATGAGTCCAACTCTGACCATTGGTAGGGGCTGTCCATCACTGAAGACCAAGTGAGCAGACCACCAAGGAAGCTACACACCAGGTGGAGTCCGTCCTCGAGTTCTTAAGGCCTGTGCTCACCAACTTTGTGCTGTCCGTTGTCACCTGTTCAGTCTGTCCCTAAGGCTCCAGAAAGTGTCGCTTGCTGTGATATATCATTAATTAAAAAAGAACAAATTGGTATTAGTGGGCTCCTTTCAAAAAAACTTTAGGGGGGCGCGATTAAAACTGTTATGAAAACTCGGGTCGCAAATACGTAAAGGTTGAGAAATGCTGGTCTATCTAATATTTTTTGCCTTTCACATCTATCTATAACATAGTGCATTTCTATCTATTATATAGTGACTTTCACTTCTATTATATAGTGCCTTTCATATCTATCTATCTATCTCTTAGATATGAGTATGGAAAATCAGAATACATTTTGACAAGACTCAAGCTCATACAGTGTAGTTATTTGGTGGGAAACGGATTTCACATGTCTAATTTCAAATAGCGCCTTTCCACCACAATTGGTCTAATACAGTGGCTTCTAAAAATGCAATCAATATAAATAAAGATCACATCTACAGTAAATGTATTTGGCTAACCTGGGGGCTGCTCAAGTACGTAAACTCTCAAAACAGATGTCCCTTTGTGGGTTTACTGAAGCGAATGGGCAGACATTTCAAATAAAAGCCTTTTCTAATCGTCGCCCCAAAATGATGCAGACAAGAAACATCTAAATTATAAAAAGGACAGCAGGAAAGAGGAGGAGCAGAGAACTTCAAAGAGCTCAGCACAGCACAAGGACAAGAAGAGTCAACACAGAGAACAGGATGAAAGGGCAGAGCAGAGGCACACATCATCCCGTGTTTGTCAGGGGTCTGCCGAGGTGGGTGGTTAGTCTGGAGAAGTGTGAACAACCAGGAGTGGTCAGTATGGCCATCACAGCTGTAGGTTATCCTTCTAGAGAGCTGGAGCACATCAGTTGATGTTATTATAGTCCAATAACCTCCAAAGATGGTGAATTACATGGTCTCAGGGCTCCTTCAAAGTCTCATTTCTGCTATTAACAGTATGCAGCATAAGGACATGACAGACTGACCATCAAGAGAAGGAGTGACAAGCAGATATGAGGCTGGCAGAGGACATTGGGACTTTATAAGGTCTGAAGGACCCAAGACAGGGTCTGTGTTACAAGAGCCCCAGGACTGCACATTATCATATTTAGTAAGAGACAGACAGACAGACAGACAGACAGACAGATAGATAGATAGATAGATAGATAGATAGATAGATAGATAGATAGATAGATAGATAGATAGATAGATAGATAGATAGATAGATAGATAGATAGTGAAAGGCACTATATAATACACAGATGGATATGTATGAAAGGCACTAGATAGATAGATAGATAGATAGATAGATAGATAGATAGATAGATAGATAGATAGATAGATAGATAGATAGATAGAAGTGAAAGGCACTATATAATAGATAGATAGATAGATAGATAGATAGATAGATAGATAGATAGATAGATAGATAGATAGATAGATAGAAGTGAAAGGCACTATATGATAGATAGATAGATAGATAGATAGATAGATAGATAGATAGATAGATAGATAGATAGATAGATAGATAGATAGATAGATAGATAGAAGTGAAAGGCACTATATAATAGATAGATAGAAGTGAAAGGCACTATATGATAGATAGATAGATAGATAGATAGATAGATAGATAGATAGATAGATAGATAGATAGATAGATAGATAGAAGTGAAAGGCACTATATGATAGATAGATAGATAGATAGATAGATAGATAGATAGATAGATAGATAGATAGATAGATAGATAGATAGAAGTGAAAGGCGCCATATAGTAGACAGATGGATATGTATGAAAGGCACTATATGACAGATAGATAGATAGATAGATAGATAGATAGATAGATAGATAGATAGATAGATAGATAGATAGATAGATAGATAGATAGAAGTGAAAGGCGCCATATAGTAGACAGATGGATATGTATGAAAGGCACTATATGACAGATAGATAGATAGATAGATAGATAGATAGATAGATAGATAGATAGATAGATAGATAGATAGATAGAAGTGAAAGGCGCTATATAGTAGACAGATGGATATGTATGAAAGGCACTATATGACAGATAGATAGACAGGACAGGCACTATTCCAGTTTTAATTCCTGGCATACCGATAGTTCCGAGTCACTGGGTGGCACAACATTTTGGCTGCCATCCCCTGTCTGGGGCAAAGCTTATCCAAGTCATATGATCTTCCCAAAGGCTTAAAGGTCTCGTTTATTTAATAAGAGCACACGCTGACAAGTCACAAAGTGGGGGAAGGCGAGTGAGAGAAGTGAGCCAGGGTTGCTTCTTAAAATATTTGAGGACCGTCTGCGTCTATGGGAAGGGAGCGGAGCAGATCCTCTGGGACAGGCCTTGAATACACAGTGTTCCAGAGGCTTTGTCTCCATTTTCTATTTTCATTTCTCACTCGGTGTCAGTGCCAGTTAGTGACACGGCGCTCACATCAACTGGGATCCCTCCAGATGTCGTAACCTCTGCATTGTCTTCCAGTAAGTCAGTCTTCACGCCCCACCAGCTGGCTGTAGTAAATTTTTTCCCAAACATTTGTCGTATTTTAGTCTTTACCCTAATGAAGAAATAGCTGAATAGGAAAAAGAAAAAGGTAATGACCTTTACACAAAAAAGAAACACCCATAACCATGAAGGCTGCCGAGTGTCCACACACATCACTCTGACATATTGAAATGGTCGGCTCTTCTTCAAGAGTGGCCAGCTTTTAGTCAAATGCCCATAAATGTGGGGATGGCACCGGGGCATCACAGTTTGAGATTGTTATTCAGCATTAACTCTTGCATGGCTAATTATTTTTTTTTTCTTCCTTTGTCCCTATTTTTCTTAAAACCTCAGTTTTCTGAAAAGCAAACATAAATTAACACAAAACTCTTATTTATGACAAATGTCGCTCTGTTTTATGCTCCATGATCCTCTACAGCAGGGGTTCCCAATTCCGGTCCTGGAGGCTCCAGTGGCTGCAGGTTTTCATTAATTTCTTTTCTTAATTAGTGACCTGTTTTTGCTGCTAATTAACTTCTTTTGAATTAATTTTAATACTGGAGACCCCTGTCCTACAGTATGTAAACTCACATACTCACTATATGCCTGTTTGACTCATCACCCGTAAGCTGAAAAGCACTTTCTGGTAAATAAACCTCTTGAAGTAATTGAGTGGTTGGTGGTGCCCATTAACACGCCACACCATTTGAAGAAGTCCAGTGGCCAGCTTGCCACCCACGGATCAATGTCTGTGTAGTCCTCCCAAGTGAACGTCACCTACAGCACTACGATCAGCTGATGCCGGTACCTGTCTTTCATTTTTGATTTCCAGATCACTTGCATCGAAATCAGAGTTCGATAAGTCAGAGACCGACTCAGCAATAATATGCAAAAAAATAACTAAATAAATCCACGCAGAGTATTTTGCTTTGTGCATTCGCTTCGCTCTCTCGCCCGATCTCGATGCCATTCTAGACGTTTTTTACGCTACTCACGCACATGCAGGGATTCGATGTCAGGTTGACGAATCTCACAATCCTCCCAGCCAAGAGGGTCTACCTAAAACATATTGACGCTTACAGCTTTTTCTCGCCCTCTGCCCCTCGAATGTCGACGTTAGTTG
Organism: Erpetoichthys calabaricus; assembly: GCF_900747795.2. Lineage (NCBI taxonomy): Eukaryota > Metazoa > Chordata > Cladistia > Polypteriformes > Polypteridae > Erpetoichthys > Erpetoichthys calabaricus. The sequence continues at coordinate 12,430,127 of NC_041410.2, read as the reverse complement.
ACATCCACCCTCAACCCAGTGTGTCGACAAAAGTAAATGTTGTTGTGGGAGAAACCCGCTGCTCAACAGAAGGCACTCAGGATGTGCAGGCAGAATCGAGCTTTTAGGGTCTTATTTTTATTTAGAGTTCTTATCAAGAGTTTATACCTGTCTGACCCCAATGTCCCGTTAGCTCCGTCCTGCTCTAATTACTTCCACCAGGATTTCCCAGCCTAATGCACTCTATCTTATCTATCAGGGCTACCTGACAGGCCCTCTCCCCACCTTGAACCCGCCCAGTTCCTGCCATCATCATCTCTAGTCCTCACCTCACGTTTACCAACAGCAGAGAAGGAGGGGGCAAGGGAGGGGGGGGGCGTTTGGGGGGGTTTGTCAGCCTCCCTCTACATACCTGACCTTGACTCCTGAAATATCGAAGGTTTTCCAGTTTGCTAAGAAAAATCAAAAAATATACGGGCACAGGTGGCACAGTATGTAGTTAGTGACGTAACCCTAATGTGCTTTAGGGTATACTGCTTATTTTTATATATATGCTCACGATTCTCTTTGAATATATGCAAATCATCAACTTTAAGTACATACAAGGGACGTTCAAAAAGTTCCCGCACTTTTATATTTTGGGTGGCACGGTGGTGCAGTGGTAGCGTCATAAGGTGATCATAGGGTCACATAGAAAGTCACAAGGCGATCATAGTGTCACATAGAAAGTCATAAGGCGATCATAGGGTCACAAAGAAAGTCATAAGGTGATCAATGGGTCACATAGAAAGCCACAAGGCGATCATAGTGTCACATAGAAAGTCATAAGGCGATCATAGGGTCACAAAGAAAGTCATATGGTGATCATAGGATCACATAGAAAGGCACAAGGTGATCATAGTGTCATATAGAAAGTCACAAGGTGATCATAGGGTCACATAGAAAGTCATAAGGCGATCATAGGGTCACAAAGAAAGTCATATGGTGATCATAGGATCACATAGAAAGGCACAAGGTGATCATAGTGTCATATAGAAAGTCATAAGGCGATCATAGGGTCACAAAGAAAGTCATATGATGATCATAGGATCACATAGAAAGTCACAAGGTGATCATAGTGTCATATAGAAAGTCATAAGGTGATCATAGGGTCACAAAGAAAGTCACAAGGTGATCATAGGGTCACATAGAAAGTCATAAGGTGATCATAGGATCACATAGAAAGTCACAAGGTGATCATAGTGTCACATAGAAAGTCATAAGGCGATCATAGGGTCACAAAGAAAGTCACAAGGTGATCATAGGGTCACATAGAAAGTCATAAGGTGATCATAGGATCACATAGAAAGTCACAAGGTGATCATAGGGTCACAAAGAAAGTCATAAGGCGATCATAGGGTCACAAAGAAAGTCACAAGGTGATTATAGTGTCACATAGAAAGTCACAAGGTGATCATAGGGTCACATAGAAAGTCATAAGGTGATCATAGGATCACATAGAAAGTCACAAGGTGATCATAGTGTCACATAGAAAGTCATAAGGTGATCATAGGGTCACAAAGAAAGTCATAAGGTGATCATAGTGTCACATAGAAAGTCACAAGGCGATCATAGGGTCACATAGAAAGTCATAAGGGGATCATAGGGTCGCCATTGGACCCTCTCATGAAAAACACAGTTACTTTATACAAATCTGCTAAACGTAAAAACATGCAGGAATTTGTAGACGCTGGGCAATGGTCCTTGGCATTTCTTCTATGAAGATCCCAACTCATGATAACCTCAGATGAGATGTCATACAGTGGATAGTTCTTCTGTGATTTGAGTTTGTTTCTCATTTTCTTGTGAGAACTCCAGGATGGATTTTCACAAGCTATTCTGGGGTTTTCTTACCCAAGGAATTTAATTGTTTTTTTTCCTAATATGCAAATGGAAAAAGTTCAAAAATTTTAACGTTGCCATCAGGGAAAAGTAGTGTTTATACACAATGAAGAGGCAAATCTACGAGAATTAAAAGATTTGTTGTTTGGTGAAAGTGCAATCCCATGAGAGAAAATTTCAAGCCCCGCGAGACAAGACTTTATGCAAAGTGATTTGGAAAAGTCCCACCACATCTAACACATTTACAACCACGCCCACGGGTCAATCATTTCTCATTTGTGTGAATGCTATTGTCAGACACAGTTCGTGTAGAGAGAAAGAAACGATATTCACTCACAGGCAGTTATACATTGCGTTGTCACGATGTAATTCCAAACATGGAATCAAAATTCAATGCGATATTGACGAAAAGGTAAAAGCGAAAAGAGATAGAGTATATGGACATTGGTGATATGACAGAAGTACAGTGGAACCTCGGTTCACGACCATAATTTGTTCCAAAACTCTGGTCGTAACCCGATTTGGTCGTGAACCAAAGCAATTTCCCCCATAGGATTGTATGTAAATACAATTAATCCGTTCCAGACAGTACGAACTGTATGTAAATATATATTTTTTTAAATTTTTAAGCACAAATATAGTTAATTACACCATAGAATGCACAGCGTAATAGTAAACTAAATGTAAAAACATTGAATAACACTGAGAAAACCTTGAACAACAGGGAAAAATAACACTGCAATAGTTTGCGCTATAGTGCTAGGAACCGCTCGCTAAAAACACATTTTTTTAATGAGTTTTAAGCACAGGGGAAAAAATGAACATTTGAAAAATCCGTAATTTAATAAACCACCAGGAAAAGTAACATTGCAACAATGCAGGCTACGAACCGATCACTGTAAATAGAAGTGAAAACAAAAACAAGCCTTCTCTACCTTATGCGTCCCTCCCTCCCTCCTTCTCTCGCTCTCTCTCTCTCTCTCTCTCTTGCGAGCCTGGAGCGCCTGTGTGTGTGTGTCTCTCTAGCTCGCTCCTGTGTGTGTGCGCGGCTCTCTCTCTCTCTGCCTGTGTGTGTGCGCGGCTCTATCTCTCTCTGGCTGCCTGTGTGTGTGCGTGGCTCTCTCTCGCGCTGCCTGTGTGTGTGTGTGTGTGTGTGTGTGTGTGTGTGTGTGTGTGTGTCTCTCTCTCTCTCTCTCTCTCTCTCGCGAGCCTGGAGCGCCTGTGTGTGTGTGTCTCTCTAGCTCGCTCCTGTGTGTGTGCGCGCGCCTCTCTCTCTCTGCCTGTGTGTGTGCGCGGCTCTATCTCTCTCTGGCTGCCTGTGTGTGTGCGTGGCTCTCTCTCGCGCTGCCTGTGTGTGTGTGTGTGTGTGTGTCTCTCTCGCTCTCTCTCTTGCTCGCTGCACAGGAAATGCACAAGGAGAGACTGAACATGTACAAACCGAAAGGGAACCTGGCTTGTTCGTATACCGAGTGTATGGTCGTGAACCGAGGCAAAGGTTTGACGAAATTTTTGGTCGTAAACCGATTTGTACGTGTACCGAGACGTTCGTGAACTGAGGTTCCACTGTATGTAGATATTGTTTGGCTTTAAACTTTAAGTCGGAGACTTGTAGATCGTCTAATTCAGTGGTCCCCAACTCCAGTCCTGGAGGGCCCCAGTGGCTGCAGGGTTTCATTCTAACCCTTTTCTTAATTAGTGGCCTGTTTTGGTCACTTCTTTTGAATTAATTTTAATTGAATTGTTTTTAAGATTTGTTCCTCTGTATTGCTTCATTTCCTTCCTTAAATGGAACCCAAACAGAAATGAAACAAAAGACCAACGAAATCAGGGCCTCAAACTCCAACCAATTGCTTAATTAGGCGCCGAGTCTTGTTGTTAATTAAACCCGTTCTTTAATTGAATGGCTTGTTGCTGCTCTCATTGTGCAATAGCAGACATTTCCGAAATTATTGATTTTCTCTTGTCTAAGAGCAGATCAGCATTCCTGAGACCTTCACCTTTCTTTATTTTCAGATTGTGTATGACGGACACCAGTTGTTTTGGCTCATTTTGTATCTCATTATTGTTTGGCTGCTAATTAAGGAAAAAGAAACAATTAAGGGGTCTGAGTCTTCAAGTCAAATAAAATTAATTCAAAAGAAGTTAATTAGGAGCAAAAACAGGTCACTAATTAAGAAAAGGGCCAGAATGAAAACCTGTAGCCACTGGGGCACTCCAGGACCGGACTTGGAGACCCCTGGTCTAATTCATGTTGCCATCAGGGAAAAGTAGTGTTTCTTCCCAATGAAGAGGCGTATCTGCGAGTATTAAAAGTTTTGTTGTTTGGTGAAAGTGAAATCCACATATGCGAGTGGCAGAGACGCAAAGTTGCTAGTGTGTCTATGGTCCACTCACTTCTCATTCGTGTGAATGCTATTGTCAGGCACAGTTCCTGCTCTCTCAGCTCCAAGCGGGGTTGGAAATAAAAGACAAAGAGTAGAAGACAAAGTAGAATGTCGTAAAGAGGTTCAAAAACATTGGCGCGATACACACGCAGGGCAGGTTAGAGATGATGAAAGTACTAAAATACTAAAGTACTAAAATTCGAAAGTCTCAAAAAACTGATAGTAAAGATCGCATTAGCGCTAACAAATGGAAATTATTACTCTGTGAAATAATGTAACAGTGAAAAGAGATTGAATATATGGACATAGGTGATATGACAGAAGTATGTAGATATTGTATGGCTTTAACCTTTAAGTCGGAGACATGTAGATCGTCTAATTTGTGTTGCCATCAGGGAAAAGTAGAGTTTCTTCCCAATGAAGAGGCGTATCTGTGAGAATTAAAAGTTTTGTTGTTTGGTGAAAGTGAAATCCACATACGCGAGTGGCACAGATGCGAAGTTGCTGGTGCATAGTGCAGGCCAGGGGGTCGGAGAGCGAAGCGAGCAGAGGACAGAGCCCCATAGTATTATACAAAAAAAGGAAAGTAGGGAAGATGAAAAACAGCAACAATCCCTTTCCTCCCCCCACCAACCCAAAATGACCCCCATGTGTGCAAATAAAATATAAATACAGTGGGACTATCGCTTGCCCAGCCTCCTCCCGAAGTTCACACACAAGTCCAAAGTCCCAGCCAACTGCTAACAGCAGGTGAATGAAGTGCAGAGTGCCGGCTGACCCCAAGCAGTTGAAGTCTTAACTGTAAAATGATTTACAGTCAATATGCGCCATTTTACTAAAAAAACAAAAGAGGTCCTAGTGAGCTCCCCCGAGTCCGCCAGTGATAACAGAATGCCAATTTCACGTACCAGGAGTGAATCGCCGACCTCCACCTAACAGACAGGTCTTTTGGAGCTACAGAACCTTTTCCCACGGCCCGGGCAGATGCCAATCTGTTTAGTTAGACCTTTTCCGTATCCTCGACGGCTGTCCTTCTCTCCTGACGCCGTTTATGCAAATTCCACCAAAAAAATAAAAGGATGTCCCACCTTCCGGGGCACCACTGTCAATCACAGTCTGTATGGGCTCTCCTGATACCCGCACAAGCAGAAAACACATAACATCTTTTTAATGTGGCAGCGCTACAATACAACACTCATAACCTGGGTCTACTACATCTGTAGTGATGCATGTTAGGGGGTCCGTGGCGGTGTGTAGACTTTGCTGAACCCCCAAACAGGGCAAAGCAGTGTGAGAAAGTGGGGTCTTCATGTGGAGATGGGCTGGACCTGCATTCACGTGCAGACATGTGCAGTTCAGCCGGTTTCCTCGTGGGGTTTGAAATGAGGCACCTGCACTTGCGTAAGAAGAAAAGTAGGATGGAGTGAGAGACAGAACAAAGAAAAGAGAACAGAAGGAGATTGAAGGTTAAAATGAGTGAGGCAGAATAGTGGCAGAGAGAGGGCGAGCGGTCAGGAGTGATGCCCTTTAGGGAACGAGCGGATGGCACTCACAGGACTGGGTCACTCCTGCTAAGCACCCAAGAATGACCAACGGCTCCAAGTGCCACCTGCTGAAGACCACGGGATGGCAGAGGGAGATCCTTCATGGTGGCGAAGGAGACATGCCAGATATAAGGGTTGACTACGCTTGTCGGTGGGCACCTCTGTGAGCTGAGCAGACCTCGTTGACGTGACCAGCATGGATGTGCACCACAGCTCATGAGAGCCTTTAAGAGCTATTAACTTTGTTTTAATTGTTAGATTATTTATTGTCTATTTATTGGACTTTTGACCTCCATGGACTTGTTGTTTTTGTTATGAATTATTTATTAAGAGGGCGGCACGGTGGCGCAGTGGGTAGCGCTACTGCCTCGCAGTTGGGAGATCTGGGGACCTGGGTTCGCTTCCCGGGTCCTCCCTGCGTGGAGTTTGCATGTTCTCCCCGTGTCTGCGTGGGTTTCCTCCAGGCGCTCTGGTTTCCTCCCACAGTCCAAAGACATGCAGGTTAGGTGGATTGGCGATTCTAAATTGGCCCTAGTGTGTGCTTGGTGTGTGGGTGTGTTTGTGTGTGTCCTGCGGTGGGTTGGCACCCTGCCCGGGATTGGTTCCTGCCTTGTGCTCTGTGTTGGCTGGGATTGGCTCCAGCAGACCCCCGTGACCCTGTGTTTGGATTCAGCGGGTTGGAAAATGGATGGATGGATGGATTATTTATTAAGAAGACTTCACTGCACTTTGTCTGTTGAATGCTTTGTTGGTTTGAATAAAAAGCACCGACCACATCTGTGCCACCACTGCGGTTATGTGTCTTCGTTATCCGGTCCCTCCTCAGTCTAAGGCTATCGATGTCCTGGGCTGTAGCCAATCCGGGCATCACAACATGATAAATTTGCAGGAGGCAGAGGACCCCTTGCTCTACAGGCGAACAAACACCCAGTGCACAGTGCCGTCCCACATGCCCCATCCAGGATGGAGTCTTACCTTCACAGTTCCTCTTGTCCGCAGTCACCTCAAATCCTGCATTGCACACACAGTGGAAACTTCCCTCGGTGTTAACACAGCGGCCGTTGTTACAGATTCTTCCGTTTGCCACACATTCGTCGAGATCTGTGGAATAAAAGAAAAAAAGAAAATGTGAAATCAACGTCAATGTGAAGAAGAACGTGAAAACACTGACCATTTTAGCTTTGTGAAACCAAATGCAGTTTTTTTTTTTTCCTAAATTGGAATTGGTGTTGGTAGATGGTGGTGGAAAATTTGGTCAAATTTTAGCAGCAGTCCCCATAATAATTCTACCAATCCCCCGTTATTCTTCCAAATGCTAAGAATATCTGACATTGCTAACCCAGCCGTCCATCTTCATCATCGGTCACTCAACCCCACTTTTCCTTGCCACCTTTTCTCTAAAACTCGTCTGCACTTCCACCTGATGGAGGAATTCAAAGTCTCACCACCAACTACTACTCCAGGCAGCTGTGACGGCCAGTGTGGGGTGCTGGGCTGGTCTCTTCACTTCAAGAGAGGACCACCGAATCAACAAGCTAATTTAAAAGGGCAGGCTCAGTTATGGGATGCTCTCTAGACCCCCCTAGAGCAGGGGTGGGCAAAGTCATTCCTGGATGGCCGCAGTGGCTGCAGGTTTTTGTTCCAACCCAATTGCATAATAAAAAGCCCTTATTGCTCAAGTAACACTTCTGCTTCGTTTTAGTGGTTTCGCTCGTTAAGATTTTGAACCCTTATTGCTTATTTTGTCTTAAAGAGCTGTTTTCTCAGTTTTTAATGGCTCCTTATTAGCAATAAGAAGCAAATGACAAAAGAAACCAGCATTTCTCCATTTAGCCTGTTGCCATTTCCACCTGTGTGTATTTATTGTGCGCAATTTGGTTTATTTAAATACCTGGAAGGAAAGTGAAGAGGAAAAAGTGAAGGACTGAGAAATACTCCTCCATTTTAGACTTCAAATCATTTGGATGATACCCTTAGAAAGGAAAACAAAACCTAGGATATAAGAATGACCTGACATGGCAGAGTTAAAGCACTAACAAAGCCATGAAATTAAATTATTGGCAAGGACTGGTTTCTAATTAAGCAATTGGGTTTGGAACAAAAACCTGCAGCCACTGAGGCCCTCCAGGACTGAATCTGCCCACCCCTGCCCTAGAGGTTGTAGTGTGGTAAAATAATTCTTCTTTTTCTTTTTCTTCTTCTGCCTCTTTTTCTTCTTCCATATCGTCCTGTCTTCTTCATCTTGCTCTGTCACACCATCACCTGAATGTCTTCTCTCACCACATCCATAAACCTCTTAGTCCTTCCTCTTCTCCTCTTACCTGGCAGCTCTATCCTCAGTATACTTCTCTCATTATACCCAGCATCTCTCCTCTGCACAGGTCCAAACCAACGTAATCTCGTCTCTCTGTCTTTGTTTCCCAACCTGAGCTAACCCTCTAATGTCCGCATTTCTAATCCTGTCCATCCTCGTCACACCCAATGCCAATCTTAACATCTTTAACTCTGCCACTTTCAGCTCTGTCTCCTGCTTTCTGGTCAGTGCCATTTAACGATTTATTGTGTCTACGCAAAGTTTGTGAAGACTGGATTGGTGGCATACAACTACCGAGGAAATGCGGGACAGCCCAGAACAGGCAGAAGTGAATTGAACATTGCTGTTGTGCAGCAAGCCATATTGCAGAGTCCATCAAAATATCGACCAGATGGCGCAGTTTGGAAACAGGGATTCCGCAAAAAGCCTCGGGATGCACCCGTACCACATCCAAGTCCTCCAAGCTTTGACAGCAGCGCAAAAGCGTCTTCATGTCGAATGCTGCTGGATTTTAGCCAAAATGACTAACATCTAACCAGACATTGTGAATCTGATGGCATTCACTGATTAAGTCACATTTCACACAAGTGGTGCATGAACGTGACTCCTCAAGGGTAAATGTGTGGTGTGCTGTGACCACTGCTGGTGTCATTGGGCCCTACTTTCTGCCCACCCCTGCCCTAGAGGTTGTAGTGTGGTAAAATAATTCTTCTTCTTCTTTTTCTTCTTCTGCTTCTTTTTCTTCATCCATATCGTCCTGTCTTCTTGCTCTGTCACACCATCACCTGCATGTCCACTCTCACCACATCCATAAACCTCTTAGTCCTTCCTCTTCTCCTCTTACCTGGCAGCTCTATCCTTAGCACCCTTCTCTCATTATACCCAGCATCTCTCCTCTGCACAGGTCCAAACCAACGTAATCTCGCCTCTCTGACTTTGTTTCCCAACCTGAGCTGACCCTCTAATGTCCGCATTTCTAATCCTGTCCATCCTCATCACACCCAATGCCAATCTTAACATCTTTAACTCTGCCACCTCCAGCTCTGTCTCCTGCTTTCTGGTCAGTGCCACCGTCTCCTGCCCATATAACATAGCTGGTCTCACTACCATCCTGTAGAGCTTCCCTTTCACTCTTGCTGATACCCATAACTAGACAAATTAATTAATATTTGTGAGGTTTGGATTTTATATCTTAAAGTAATTAAGCACATTTGCCAAAGTTCATGATATAATGTAAAAGCGTTTCCAGGTAACTTAGGGCAGTTGAGACGGGAGTCAAGCAGACTACATTTTATTTTGCCTCTGTGCTAATAAAGAAAGGCGCTGAAAATGGCAAAACAAACAAATGATGCATGACATTAATGATCTACGTGTTGTGACGAATGGCCGGGGTCCATGCCTGGCCGGGATGCCCCTTCACCACATCTGCCAGTGGGGACAAGGGTGGGAAGCCCAGTATCTCCCCCTGGACGCTAGATGGCAGCCTCCCTGGGTTGCAGCGGTGCCTCAGACTCCCCCAGGGCTTCATGGGGGTTGGAGTTCTGTGCAGCTCTGTGGGGTTCTGCAGGCGCCACCAGGGGGTGCTGCAGCAGGAGCGGCTGGCCCCTTTTGCGCACTGTTTTTCGCCTTACCCGGAAGTGCAGCCGGGTGTTGCCATTCAAGCACCTGGAGCACTTCGGAGTACCCAATAAAAGGGAGCCAGCGGCCAGAGTCGGGTGGAGGTGGACAAAGCTTGCTGAGGAGGAGTGGTGGTGGAAGAGAGGAGAAGAAGAAGAGTGCTTGGTGTTACTGTACTGTGCTTTGGGGCTGTGTTGTGGCTGGAAGGATTATGGGGAAGACGTGCACTGTAGCTGAAGAAAAATGAACAGTTTATTTCATTTTACCCATGCCTTCCGTGTCAATCTGTGTCGGGTCGGGCGCTATATAGCGACTTTCTTACAGTGTTTTTGCTGACCGACCGCATTTACTTATAATTTAGTAGGGTTCATTTTGCCCTGTGTCTGGCTAGCAAATGGAAGCAGCCAATGATGATGAGAAACTTTGTATGATGTATGTAATCTAATTCTGTACCCCTTTACTTGGGTATAAAAAAGACTTCATCTAGCAGAAAAGGTGTGCGTCCTGTTACAGAATGGTGTGTGCATCTCTTTGATGGTGTATGATTTGAACTGTTTTCTCTTAGAGGTTTTAGGTCACGCAGGGGGTGACGGTTGTCTCTTCCACAGTTTCAAAGGGAGGAATTAAAATAAAACGGAGTGCCGTTATCAACAACGCTGCACGTCCTCGATGTGACGCACCAACACCGAGGACTTTCAGCCAATGAATTATTCAGCAGAAGTGCATCAAGAAACACTACGGGGGGCTCCTTTATATCAACGGCACTACAACTGCAAAGCGTCTCACTGGGATTGGGACAACCAAGTCAGAACATTTCTTTCTTTTGAAATTTCTTGCCTTATAGTCATTCTGGTGTGTGTTCAGACCAAAGTGCTTTTGTATATTTACTCATTACTTTACCTACCGACTTATCTATTATTGTATTTATTTATTTAAAGAGCTTCAGTAAAAGGCCAAATTTACAGGAGAGCCTATCATTTACTGTTCATGCATTACAGTTAGTGAGCAGATCGAGCGCTCTCAGCCTGCGCTCAGGGGAGTGTGGAGAAGCCGGACGTTTCTAGAGCTCTAACACCAGGCTCAGGCCGGCTGGGCTAAGAAACGAGACCCTGACCCGCCCGCAGGTGCGTTTTTAAGTATTTACAGTGCATCCGGAAAGTATTCACAGCGCATCACTTTTTCCACCTTTTGTTATGTTACAGCCTTATTCCAAAATGGATTAAATTCATTTTTTTCCTCAGAATTCTGCACACAACACCCCATAATGACAATGTGAAAAAAGTTCACTTGAGGTTTTTGCAAATTTATTAAAAATAAAAAAACTGAGAAATCCCGTCTATAAGTATTCACAGCCTTTGCTCAATACTTTGTTGATGCTCCTTTGGCAGCAATTCCAGCCTCAAGTCTTGTTGAATATGATGCCACAAGCTTGGCACACCTATCCTTGGCCAGTTTCGCCCATTCCTCTTCGCAGCACCTCTCAAGCTCCATCAGGTTGGATGGGAAGCGTCGGTGCACAGCCATTTTAAGATCTCTCCAGAGATGTTCAATCAGATTCAAGTCTGGGCTCTGGCTGGGCCACTCAAGGACATTCACAGAGTTGTCCTGAAGCCACTCCTTTGATATCTTGGCTGTGTGCTTAGGGTCGTTGTCCTGCTGAAAGATGAACCGTCGCCCCAGTCTGAGGTCAAGAGCGCTCTGGAGCAGGTTTTCATCCAGGATGTCTCTGTACATTGCTGCAGTCATCTTTCCCTTTATCCTGACTAGTCTCCCAGTCTCTGCCAGTGAAAAACATCCCCACAGCATGATGCTGCCACCACCATGCTTCACTGTAGGGATGGTATTGGCCTGGTGATGAGCGGTGCCTGGTTTCCTCCAAACGTGATGCCTGGCATTCACACCAAAGAGTTCAATCTTTGTCTCATCAGACCAGAGAATTTTCTTTCTCATGGTCTGAGAGTCCTTCAGGTGCCTTTTGGCAAACTCCAGGCGGGCTGCCATGTGCCTTTTACTAAGGAGTGGCTTCCATCTGGCCACTCTACCATACAGGCCTGATTGGTGGATTGCTGCAGAGATGGTTGTCCTTCTGGAAGGTTCTCCTCTCTCCACAGAGGACCTCTGGAGCTCTGACAGAGTGACCATCGGGTTCTTGGTCACCTCCCTGACTAAGGCCCTTCTCCCCCGATCGCTCAGTTTAGATGGCCGGCCAGCTCTAGGAAGAGTCCTGGTGGTTTCGAACTTCTTCCACTTACGGATGATGGAGGCCACTGTGCTCATTGGGACCTTCAAAGCAGCAGAAATTTTTCTGTAACCTTCCCAGATTTGTGCCTCGAGACAATCCTGTCTCGGAGGTCTACAGACAATTCCTTTGACTTCATGCTTGGTTTGTGCTCTGACATGAACTGTCAACTGTGGGACCTTATATAGTCAGGTGTGTGCCTTTCCAAATCATGTCCAGTCAACTGAATTTACCACAGGTGGACTCCAATGAAGCTGCAGAAACATCTCAAGGATGATCAGGGGAAACAGGAGGCACCTGAGCTCAATTTCGAGCTTAATGGCAAAGGCTGTGAATACTTATGCACATGGGATTTCTCAGTTTTTTTATTTTTAATAAATTTGCAAAAACCTGAAGTAAACAATTTTTCACGTTGTCATTATGGGGTGTTGTGTGACGAATTCTGAGGAAAAAAATGAATTTAATCCATTTTGGAATAAGGCTGTAACATAACAAAATGTGGAAAAAGTGATGTGCTGTGAATACTTTCCGGATGCATTGTATATTGTGTATTGACTCCTCTGTTTCACAGTAGGAAACTAACATGTCACACAAGAATCTTGGACTTGGAAGCCACAGGACAGACTCGCTTGCACGTGCCAAGACCCCAGAGAGATGAATGTAAGGCATATTTTGTTTTTTTTGTCACTTTTATATTTATTCATTTTGATTTAAGACCCTCTTACCCCGGCACTCTGTCCTCGTGGCTGTAGACTGAAAGCCAGAATGGCACTGGCAGAAATATGATCCTTGAGTATTGATACAATCAGCATTGGCGCAGGGATTTCGTTCGCATTCATCATCATCTGCAGCACAAAAACCAATGGAAAAAAAAAAATGAATAACCTCACTCAGGACTAAAAGAGCAGAAATTCGATAGCAGAAAGTGCTCAAAAAGAGCAAAAAAAAAATGAAGATCCACTTTACCAATGCACTCGCCCCTGATGTCCAGCCTAAATCCCATATTGCATTCACATCGATAGCTCCCAGGTATCGGAATACAGCGGCCATTCAGGCACAGGTTTCGATATCTCTGGCAGGCATCGGATATATTTTGTGGAACGATAGCTAAAAAAAAAAAAAAGAAGAGAAACATCAACAAAATCAAAATCAATAAATAAGGCATAAAAACATGCAGTGGAGTTAAAGACCTTGGAGAAGGGAAAAGTAAAATATACACAACAAATATGAAGTAAAAAGCAAAAAGCTTTGGAGCCTCTAAATACAGGGCGAGTCAAAATTATGTTAACACTAATGGATTATTTGTCTTCTGCAGATAGACGTACACCATGGGTGACTGATTAACACTAAAGCAAAGAAGAGTGGTGGCAAGCTTGATGGAAGTGTATCGTTCGACGACTGTAGTTCGTCAAAAGTTTGTGGAGTGATTTGCAGGACGAGGTCCCCCCTAAGCCATTTAACGATTTATCGTGTCTACGCAAAGTTTGTGAAGACTGGATTGGTGGCAGACAACTACCGAGGAAATGCGGGACAGCCCAGAACAGGCAGAAGTGAATTGAACATTGCTGTTGTGCAGCAAGCCATATTGCAGAGTCCATCAAAATCGATCAGATGGCGCAGTTTGGAAACAGGGATTCTGCAAAAAACAATGCGTCGAAGACCTCGGGATGCACCCGTACCACATCCAAGTCCTTCAAGCTTTGACAGCGGCGCAAAAGCGTCTTCATGTGGAATGCTGCTGGATTTTAACCAAAATGACTAACATCTAACCAGACATTGTGAATCTGATGGCATTCAGTGATGAAGCCACATTTCACGCAAGTGGTGCATGAACGTGACTCCTCAAGGGTAAATGTGTGGTGTGCTGTGACCACTGCTGGTGTCATTGGGCCCTACTTTTTTTGACATCCCAACAGTGATGTCAGAATTCTACTTACAGATGGTGCCAGCAGTACGCCATTAAAGAACTTCCACGACAGATCTGATTGGTGGGGTATTTCCAACCGGATGGCAACACTGCCATATTTTGCCCATACTGTTCGCACTTATCTCCTTTCCAGGTCAATGGATAGGTCATGGTGGACCAATGCCATGGTCTCCACACTCCCCAGAATTGACCCCCTGTGATAAGTGTATAAGTTTAATACATCGGCAATACACCCCACATTTCCACAAATGTTCTTAAGGAGCTGTGTACACTGTGAGGGGGGATCCTTTTGGTTTGTGGACAAGACCCTCAGGGATTGTTTTTGTCACAGACACAGTGACAAAGGGTGGACTGTAATAAGTGTATAAGATTAATATTTTGGATACACCTCCTGTGATTTCTGGTTATGGGGTATGGTGAAGGAGCGCATGTATAGCAGGACAGTTTGTCTTATCAATGAGCTGAAGGACAGAATACAGACTGTGGTATCATCTATTCCACACGTAATGTGTGTCCCGGCTTTAAATGGTACTGCTGCTCATTGGTTTTTGTGTGTTGAACATGATGGCGAACAGGTTGAGACATTCCTGTACATCGTCTTGCACATATGAAGTATGTTTTGTGAATGAATTGTTACCGCCATTCAAACGTTAACATCAATTTGGCTCACCCTGCTTATGTTATGGTGTGAAATTTTGTATATAATAATAAGTTGCATTTATAGAGCACCTTTCACAAACCCAAGATCGCTTATACAGTATAAGTATACTAGCAAAATACCCGTGCTTCGCAGCGGCGAAGTACTGCCTTAAAAATGTTATTAAGAAGAAAAGTAAACATTTTTAAACTGAGGGAAAATATACCAATAATTATTTGTTAAGGATCTCTTTGTATACCATGTTGTCAGTTCGGCCCTCCGGTTGTAATATGACCAAGCTGTGCGCTGAGCTTACTCTTGAGCATGCAACGTACAGTTGGCCATGTGAAAAGCAATCTCGCCTCAAATCAATGCCAACCTTTTGTAGGGTCTGTCCCTGAGACTTGTTAATTGTCATTGCGAAGCAGAGCCTTACTGGAAATTGGAGGCGTTTGAATTGAAATGAGAGGGTATAACGGGGATGCGAGGAATAAAAACTCTCTCCTCTGAGCCACTGCCAGTAAAAATAGTTGCCTCAAATAGGTTCTTTTGCAGACACGTGACCTGAAGTCTCGTGCCATTACAAAGTTTCGGTGGCTGTACGCAAATCCACAATCGGCTTTTTTGAGCCAAACCTGTTTTCGTATGAGCCGCTTTTTATTATTGGGATCGTACCTAGAAACAGAAGCTCTATTAACTTGTGGATTTGCGTGTGAATATTTAGCGGCAGCGTCTCTATTAACTTGTGGATTTGTCTGCGAGTATTTAGCGACAGCGTGTCTATTAACTTGTGGATTTGCCTGCGAGTATTTAGCGACAGCGTGTCTATTAACTTGTGGATTTTTCTGCGAGTATTTGGCAGCAACGTCACAAAGTTGTTTCCATCTGCATCAGAAAATGTACCACGACGTCTGAAATGCCTCCTTTTTACTGTTTTCTCACAGCTTGGATTGCTGCTGTCATAATCGGTTTGAGTTTCATGGTTTGTTTCAATTACGTTAGTATTTGCAGGACTTGTTGTGTTGACGTGACATTCGGAATCTGTCAAGGGTTGTAAGCATACAACCAGTTTCATCGATAACTTTGCATCCAGCTTTTGAGAGTTGAAACATTCATAAACATTAAAGTGTCCACTTCTCAAATCGTCACCTGTGAATCTAAGATGTTTAAGAGGCATTGGCAGTTCTCCAAACATTCTCCTGCTTCACACGGCGACCGAGCTGCAGGCTATGGACGTATATATGTATGTAAGTAGGATTCAGTTATGACCGTTACCGTATAATTTCGAAATGAAACCTGCTTAACTTTTGTAAGTAAGCTGTAAGGAATGAGCCTGCCAAATTTCAGCCTTCTACCTACATGGGAAGTTGGAGAATTAGTGATGAGTGAGTCAGTGAGTGAGGGCTTTGCCTTTTATTAGTATAGATAAGTTGATCAATATTTTGTATGTCTTTATTTGTAACTTACTCAAAGCGAACTTTATTGTCATTTCAACCGTATACAAGTATGCAGATAGATGAAATTGTGAAGCTCAGGGTCCACAGTGTAACAACATGAAGTGCAAATAAAAAATTAAAATTAAATTAAAAATAGAATAAAAATTTTTATTTAAATTTAAAATTAAATTTTTACATTTAAATTTTAAATTTAAATTTAAATTAAAACACAAGACAATACATTGTGCAAACACAAAACAAAGAAGTAGCAGCAATATTGACGTGTAGTAAGCAATATGAACATTGATGCAATGTATGGTATTATGCAATCAGATACATTAATATAATTAATACATTTGTAATATAATAAATAAATAATAAATATAGATAATGCAGAAATTATCAGTGTATGATAGTAGTTATTTAAGACGTTTGTAGACAATGACAGGTCATAATGTTTCGCAGCAGAAGGATATCAAAGAATGTCAAAGTGCAGTGTGCAAAATCCTTAAAGGTCAGTATGAGATTTTCAGTTCTTCTCTCCATGCACTCTCGTCTTCACAGGACAGGGGCTCGCATGTACAAAAGTTCTGTTTTTAGAGGTGGCTGAGGCCGTGTGGAAGATCCCAGGGGGCAGCATTGGTGTTAAGGAGTCTGACAGCTTGGGGGTACAAACTCTCCTGCAGCCTGGCAGATCTGGCACTGATGCTGCAGTATCTTCTCTTGGATGGCAGAAGTGTGAAAAGTCCATGTGAGGGGTGTAGGGGGTCCTGCACAATGCTGCAGGCCTTGCGGACACTGTGTTTGTAAAATATGTCCTGTAGTGAAAGGAGAGGCACCACAATAATGTTCTCTGCTGTCTTCACTATCCATTGCAGGCACTTGAGGTCGGATATGTTGCAGTTGCCATACCAGACAGTGATGCAGCTGGTCAGAACACTCTCAATGGTGCCTCTGTAGAACATGGTGAGGATGGAAGGGGGAAGACTTGCTAGCTTCAGCTGCCTCAGGAAGTGTAGTCTCTGCTGGGCTTTCTTGATTAGTGATGAGGTGTTATCGAAGGAACTTGGTACTCCTAACAGTCTCCACATCTAAACCGTTGATGCTGAGAGGGGTGTGGGCAGGATGTGATTTTACTGAAGTCCACGATTATCTCTTTTGTCTTGTCGACATTGAGAGATAGATTGTTGTCTTCACACCATGAGGATAGCCGTTCCACCTCATCTCTGTATGCTGTCTCATCGCCCCTGCTTATCAGTCCCAGCACCGTCGTATCATCCGCAAACTTGATGATGTGGAAAATAATTAGATTAGTAAATGAGGGGGTGGGGTGTCAAGGGTTGGGGCAATACGGTGGGGTTCAGGGTGTTGGTCATAAAGTCTCTCTATTATAAAAGGAAATCCTGGGACGAGACTTTCTCGGAGATAATTTCAGGTCCCGCGAGATGAGACTTTTTGCCAAGAGATTTTGACAAGTAAGTCCCCCCCCCTCCTCTCAAAACAATTTACACCCATGGCCACGGTCCAATCACTTCTCACTCGTGTGAATGCTATTGTCAGGCACAGTTCCTGGGCTCTCAGCTCCAAGCAGGGTCGGAAATAAAAGACAAAGAGCAGAAGACAAAGTAGAACGTCATAAAGTGGTTCAAAAACGTTGGCGTGATACACAAGCAGAGCAGGTTAGAGATTTTGAAAGTACTAAAATTCGAAAGTCTCCAAAAACTGGTAGTAAAGATCGCATTAGCGCTAACAAACGGAAATTATTACTCGGTGAAATAACGGAACAGCAAAAAGAGATCGAATATATGGACATAGGTGATATGACAGAAGTATGTAGGTATTGTATGGCTTTAAACTTTAAGTCAGAGATTTGTAGATTGTCTAATTCATGTTGCCATCAGGGAAACGTAGTGTTGCCTCCCAATGAAGAGGCGTATCTGCGAGAATAAAAAGATTTGTTGTTTGATGAAAGTTAAATCCACCTACGCGAGTGGCAGAGACGCGAAGTGGCTGGCGCGTAGCACAGACCAGGTGGTTGGCAAGCAAAGTGATCAGGGGGCAAAGCCCCCTAATTTTTTAATTATGTGGATGTTCTTCTTCCAAAGTCTTAATATGCTGAGTTCAAGTCCAAGTGTCTGTCGATGTTTTCATTTGACAGCCACAATTCTTCCAGCTCTCTGACACTCTTAGTAGAAAATGTGCCATATAAATAAATGTTGTTGTTGTTGTTAGTGTTGGTCTTGAATTTTTTTTTTTTTTTTTTATCTCCTGATCTCTTTTCCCTTTTCTCCTTTAAAGGACGAGTTCGTTTTTTTCTTATTACCACGGCACAATAGTTACAATTTAATTTGAGATCATCTTACATTAACTTTTATTATTTCTTTATTAATTAGTAGTATTTTAGCAGAGTGTAATAATGACATCATTGTGGCACCCTTTTAGATTTTTGGTTGCCATAACGATGCACATCACTGAAGGGTGTGGCTATGTGTATCACATCATGGCGGCCATCTTACTTGAGGTCAAACCATACTCTCTAGTATTGTCTCTCTATTATAAAAAAAATCTTGGAAGGAGACAAGACGTGATTTTCTCGGAGAGACACTTACACGTCCTGCGAGACGAGGCACGAGCAAGTTAGAGATAATGGAAGTACAAAAATTTGAAAGTCTCAAAAAAAGGATCGTAAAGATCGCATTAGTGCAAACAAATGGAAATTATTACTCAGTGAAATAATGGAACAGCGAAAAGAGATTGAATACATTGTTCGGATTTAAACTTTAAGTCGGAGAGTGGTAGATCGTCTAATTCGTGTTGCCAGCGAGAATTAAAAGATTACAAAAACCCTGGCGCGGTATGAAGTCCCGTGAGACGGAGACTTTTAACATGAGATTCTTTCACGTCACGCCCTACTTACAACTATTTTCAAACAAGACCACGGCCATCTAACCTCTCAGTCGTGTGAATGCTTTTGTCAGACACACTTCCTGCGCTCTCAGCTCTTATAAATTTTACCAGAACAATAATTTTATAGTTCAAGATGACACGTCAACGACAAAGCGAAGAAGAAAGAGCATGGACAAACATTCAAAAAAGTCGTTATATTTATTAGAGAGAAAGAAACGATATTCACTCACGGGCAGTTATACGTTGCGTTGTCACGATGTAAGTCCAAACACAGAATCAAAATTCAATGTGATCTTGACGAAAAGTTAATTCCAAATATTGTTTTTACTAAAGTTTTAAAGTAAAAGTGAAAATAATGCATATGTAACAAATCCCATGAGAATAACAATATCTTTAAATTGTATATCCGGTTAACCAAACCCGGAGGTGGATGAGCGGAGTGAGCAGGGGGCGGAGCCTGCTAGTCTATTAAATAAAAGACCTGGGGGGCGTGGTTTTGTTTTTTCTGACAGTTTCTTTTATTTTTGACCCATCTTTGTTGGTTTGCATTGATTTCCTTTTGCTTTTGTCCAGAATGCTTCTCCTGCTTTTGTCCTCCTCTTCTTCTTAAAGACTTTCTTGGAAAAAACAAACAATTATGACACAAACACACACCTAGACACTCATTTATATTATAGTTAATAGAATACAATGTAAACAATTACAGAATTTGAATAACTGGACCTCTGTACATACAAGTATAACAGAAGTATTTAGAAGGTTGCACTTCTATGACTTACGGTAGCGCCCATCTGGTTGCCAATCTGGAGGGTATGGCCGACTGTCCGGAGGGTATGGCCGGCTGTCTGGAGGGTATGGCCGACTGTCCGGAGGGTATGGCCGACTGTCCGGAGGGTATGGCCGACTGTCGGGAGGCAGTGGCCGACTATCGGGAGGCAGTGGTCGACTATCTGGAGGATAAGGCTGCTGGTCAGGCGGAATGGGTCGTCCATTAGGTGGATACAACTCTGGAAGACTGGTGCAGAGCTTTCTGTATTCCTCTGAATAGCAAGACACAGAAAACAAAAACCATTTTTTAGTAAGATGGGTGTGAGGCTCAGCATACCCCACCTTAGATCTGCCTGAAGGACAGACATAGATAGATAGATAGATAGATAGATAGATAGATAGATAGATAGATAGATAGATAGATAGATAGATAGATAGATAGATAGATAGATAGATAGATAGATAGATAGATGCTATATCACAAAAATATTCAGACCCCAAAACGTTTTCGTATTTTGTTGTAGTCTTTTTAATACATAGTATATTATTATAAAAATTAAGCATAAGTAAAGATGTCCCTTTGCAGATCTGCTGAAGCGAATGGGCAGACATTTCAAATAAAAGCCGTTTCTAATCGTCGCCCCAAAATGATGCAGACAAGAAACATCTAAATTATAAAAAGGAGAGCAGGAAAGAGGAGGAGCAGAGAACTTCAAAGAGCTCAGCACAGCACAAGGACAAGAAGAGTCAACACAGAGAACAGGATGAAAGGGCAGAGCAGAGGCACACGTCATCCCTTGTTTGTCAGGGGTCTGCCGAGGTGGGTGGTTAGTCTGGAGAAGTGTGAACAACCAGGAGTGGTCAGTATGGCCATCACAGCTGTAGGTTATCCTTCCAGAGAGCTGGAGCACATCAGTTGATGTTATTATAGTCCAATAACCTCCAAAGATGGTGAATTACAAGGTCTCAGGGCTCCTTCAAAGTCTCATTTCTGCTATTAACAGTATGCAGCATAAGGACATGACAGACTGACCATCAAGAGAAGGAGTGACAAGCAGATATGAGGCTGGCAGAGGACATTGGGACTTTATAAGGTCTGAAGCACCCAAGACAGGGTCTGTGTTACAAGACCCCCAGACAGACAGACAGACAGACAGACAGACAGACAGACAGACAGACAGACAGACAGATAGATAGATAGATAGATAGATAGAAGTGAAAGGCACTATATAGTAGACAGATGGATATGTATGAAAGGCACTAGATAGATAGATAGATAGATAGATAGATAGATAGATAGATAGATAGATAGATAGATAGATAGATAGATAGATAGATAGATAGATAGATAGAAGTGAAAGGCACTATATAGTAGACAGATGGATATGTATGAAAGGCACTAGATAGATAGATAGATAGATAGATAGATAGATAGATAGATAGATAGATAGATAGATAGATAGATAGATAGATAGATAGAAGTGAAAGGCACTATACGATAGATAGATAGATAGATAGATAGATAGATAGATAGATAGATAGATAGATAGATAGATAGATAGATAGATAGAAGTGAAAGGCACTATACGATAGATAGATAGATAGATAGATAGATAGATAGATAGATAGATAGATAGATAGATAGATAGATAGATAGATAGATGTGAAAGGCACTATACGATAGATAGATAGATAGATAGATAGATAGATAGATAGATAGATAGATAGATAGATAGATAGATAGATAGATAGATAGATAGATAGATAGATAGAAGTGAAAAGCACTATATAATACAATTAGATAGCTCTAATAATACTATGTCTGTGGGGACCCCGGGCAACTGAAGAGTGTGCCCATGCATTAAGACAGCCCTGGTCCTCTACTCGTAACTGAACTTATGTTAGCCATTTCAAGAGCAGGATGTTCCCTTGACTGGATGCAGAACTGAGATCTGAAATCTTAGCACCCAAAACATTAAAGTGACAGCTGATTTTTTTATTTATTTATTTATTTATTTAAACTGATCACCCATCTAGGACGTCCAGCCACCCACATTTGGGGGGCTACCCATAGGCTGAGATTTCTATGGAGATTTTTCTGCATAAGTGACGATAAAAAAGCAATTACAATTTTTACAATTAAAATTGATATTCCGATTGAATTTGTCCTCATTGCTGTCTAAGGAGATCAGGCACATCACCCTTGTTGATGTTTATTCACTCACTAACAGAAATCATTCACTGTGTACTAATATTCTAATGAATGAATTATTCTGACTCTATAATGCTGATAATTTCAGAAAGGATAAACCTCTATCAGCATGTTGCATGTGAAGGAACAAAGCAAGCTGGGCTGCTCTTGTCACATTTCACTACGTATTTGGACTTTTGTATTTGAACTATCGATAGTTTTGATTGACATTTTCTTTTGGACAAATCCTATTGGCTTTGTACTCCATGGAGCTTCATTGCTATTGCAGAATATTTTTGTGACGGATCAATCTTTCATTCTACGAGACCCTTTTTGTGTCTAGCCGGGGTTTTTGTTTTGATGGGATTTCCCCCTCTAGTGCCCATTTTTGGAAGTGATTTTTGGACTTACATCCTTTGGGACTCCCAGGTTGTGACACCAGTGACTTGGCCACTAGAGGGTGCCCCACCTGACTTCACACGAGTGCCCCCCATTTGCATTGTTTCCCAAGAATGGACTTTACAGGTGAACAGTTTAGTCACCAGGAGGCAAACTGACTGAGTATGTCACACCTGCATTCTGACATTTGATTGTGTTTACGGACCACTGACTTGGCCATTCAAGGGCCCACCACTTGCACTGTGGAATTCAGCTGCACATAACGGCTGATCACAATCATTTGACATTGCACAATTTGAACAATAGCCAGGTGAGTAACTCTCTCATGATGTCACGGTGAGGTTGCCCATAAATGTGCCACTAGGGGGCACATCACCCAACCACAGAAGCAGATGGGAACAAATGAGGCGCTTCCTTGTTGTTTTGTCCCCTGTTGTGACACCGGAATGCATATTACAGTCTCCCCCCCCCCCCCTACATATTAGAGACTTCAGAATAAAATGTAGAAAGATGTTATTCACGTTACCTGTTCCACGCATGGGGCACATTTCCGGAATCCCTACATAAGCCCAGCATCGTCCACTGTCACAGCAGCACTGAGTTTTCGTCTTGGTCTGTTGTTGCTCATTGCCACAGCGACCGTTCAACAGGCTTAAATAACAATGTCCTCCACGGGCATCTGGAAATGGAAGCACAGTTCGATACACGTTAGGACCTCTAGCTCTATATAGCGCCTCACCAGACAGCCTTATTGTGAGATTAAATGCAGGCAGAATGGCCCTGTGATGCCAGGGTCAGGATGCTTTACAGACCTTAGTGCCAGTCAATGGTTCAGCACCTGTGTAAATGGAGACAGTGTTCTGGTGCTGTGCTCCTTCTTGCCCACCCAGGTCTGCCAGTGATGCCAGTTCTGCATAGTACCAGTCATATAGTGGTCTGGTGCTGTGCTCCTTCTTGCCCACCCAGGTCTACCAGTGATGCCAGTTCTTCATGGCATCAAATCCCAGTCATACAATACGTAGTCCTTAGTTGATGGAATGAGCTCTGCACCTCCATCTGAACTGCTGGCTCCCTCAGTGGGTTTCAGAAGCAACCAAAGACCCCACAGCTCTGTAAAGATCTACCATGCTGTTAATGAATGAATGTGTTTTGCTCTGTGGATATCGGGCATATTGTTAATTGGTCATTTTCTTGTCATGTTAGTGCTCTTCACTTCCGGTGATCAAGTTTTGTAACGTGTCCTGCCACATTTAAAATATCCTATAGACTGAGGTTACTCGATTACGTTGACCTGCTTTGTAAGTTGCTTTGGATAAAAGCGTCTGCAAAGCAAATAAATGGACATGTAAGAGCAAAGTGGGATTAAAGAACAAAGGCAGCATAATTCCAAAATTCATTTCACTTTACGACTCCTGCAGCACACACAATGAGTTCAAATCTCTGATGCTGGCCTACAGAGTAGTCAGTGGGTCAGCATCTGAGTATATGGAGACAACGGTGAGGTGGTCTGCTCCTTCTCGCCCCCTCAGGTCTGCCAGGGAACAACGTCTGGTGATGCCACCTCTGCGTGGTATCAAGTCTCAATCCAGGCTCTTTTCCTGTGTAGTTCAGAGATGGTGGAATGAGCTGCCCACCTCCATCTGAACTGCTAACCCCCTCAATGTATTTAAGATGTGATTGAAGACCACTCTGTTCTGTGGATGTCTGTCTGATTGACTGGAAAAAACCCTTTGGCTTTGTGATCGTTCATATTGTTGGTTGATTTGTTGTTACATTAAGTTTAATTGCTTTATTGATTCTAATCTATCAGGTCAGGTCAGGTTGGGGAGCAGGCACTGGTACAGCACGTTGCTGCACCCACCACACAATGAAACAGCTCGGCATCCAATGCAGGTCCAGTCTCACCCATCTATCTGCCACAGCCAGGTGTTACGTGGGCATCCCCTTGGCCTGGTCCAGCTGGTTGGGTCCTCAACAATGAGCTGGATCACCCTCGGGTAATCACACCACATGGCTGTAGTGCCGTAACTGACGCCCCCTCACAGTGCAGGTCATGTGCCTCATTCGACACAAAATCAAACCAGCGGCACCCAAGGATGCTCTGTCTTCATCTCAGGCCACTGGATAGTGTCCATGTGTCACAAACAGGGGGCACCAGGACTCTAAAGACTTGGACCTTCGTCCTTGTGCTGAGATATCAGGAGCGCCGCACACCCCTTTCCAGTGACCTCATGACCTCCCCATGCTCTCCCAGTCCATCTACTGACTTCATAGGAAGAGTCACCAGAGACATGAATGTCACTGCCAAGGTAAGTAAACCTCTCGACGAGGTCGACACTCTCTCCACAGACAGTCTCACTGCTGATGGCCGTGCCCAAGAGGTCATTAAAGGCCTGGCTCTTTGGTTTTTATCAGGACACTCACAAGCCCAGACACTCAGACTCCTCACTCAGTCTCTCGAGACCCCTGATCAGAGCCTCCATTGACTCATCAGTAAAGTCAAGGTCAGTGACTCTCTCTTCACCAACAGATGCCCCAAAGCCACTGGACCCCACAACCCTGCCCACCACCCAGTCCATGCAAGCAGTGAAGATCTTTTCACTTCTGTTGCCCTTCTTATTACACGCTCTTCACTGGCAGGCCCAGGCCTAATATTACTCGATTAGGTTTACCGCTTTTGTAAGTCGCTTTGGATGAAAACGCCTGCCAAGAAATTTCATGTAAATGTAAATGTTCTTGAGTGGCCTTCCTAGTCACCAGACCTCAATCCAAGAGAACACCTTTGGGATTTGCTAGAACAGGAGATGGGCAGCGGACAAACCTGCAGTCACGTCACCACGGACCAGAGCCTCAAAGGAAGGTCTCTATCATCTTGTGGAGTCCATGCCATGAAGAACTGAGGCAGTTTTGAGGGTAAAGAGAGGTCCCACCCTCAATTAGTATGGGGGTCTGAAGAATTTGCTCAGTGAGTGGATGTCACACACACAAGTGGGACAAGCAGGGGGAGGGAGGGGGCCAAAAAATCCCATCTTGGCCCCAAAGCTGCTGTCCTCTCAGCTGGTGGGTTTTGGATGGCAATAACTAACGGCATCAACATTTGTTTTATTGATTTTATTTAATTATGCATACAAGCCCACTTACCGACCAGAAGAACTTCTTGACCTAAACAGTGTACTGAATAATCGATCCAAATAAAAGACAAAGCCATAAAGTACAGCAATGGTTTCTGAAGACGTAACGTTCAAATTAATTTAGTCCTAATGCCCTCCAAATGGGTCGATGATTTTCTTGGCCCTCCACGTCTTGTTCTTCGCAGTACATTTTTGTTTTTCATATGTTTCATATTATAATTGCTAAATCATAACGAGGCGAGTGGCGCAGACGGGGCAGAGTGACCTCTGCAGAGAGAATGAATGGCTACAAGTGGGTGCCAACAGGCTTGTGCAGAAGATGAAGGGTGGCTGCCAAGCGGCCTTAAAGAGCCAAACCCTGGCTTGATGGCAGTTCTAACAGCCCACTTTACAGGGCTTGTCCAGGGGCTGACCGGGCAATGATGACCTATTTAGGAGAGGTGACAATTACTTTTAATGCCCGCTGAACTGCCACTCTGGTGACCAGGAGGAACGCCAGCCTCAAATTCACTTCAGACAGACGAAAGACAAGTGAAAACGCAGTTAAGGATATGGGGGGGGGGGGGGGCTCATGGGACCTTCAAGGGAACAAAGTGCCACAAAAAGAGGCTCAGCAAGAAGAAAGCCCAAAACCCGGGGTCACACCATTCAGAAGCATCTTCAGCTCTACACTGTGGAGTCGGGGGTCTCTCTGTCAAGCCCTCAAGCCACTTAACGTGAATTTCCTGGTCTTCTGTGTGACCCTGAGCCTTGCTGTTGGGTTGAAGGGTCAGACACTCAGGCACACCTCGGGGAGATGGGGGGGGGGAGATGGGGGGGGGGCAGTAGCTCTCCTCTGTCACTGAGTGGTCCGGTCCTTCTTGAGGCCCGCAGCACCTCCTCCTGTATCTTCAACTTCACAAAATGACTGTACCATGTACCACCCCTCTAGTGGAAATTCAGAACAGTTCTGGGACTCCTGCACCATGGTGGGCCTCCCCTGGTACTGCCCCCCAATACATTCCCTTCACACCTGCTCCCAGAGCCTTGCTTTCTTCTAAAGGTTTGTAGATTCTTCCTGGCAACTCACTGGAAATGCAACCAGGTGGAACTTAATGAATGAATGAATGAATGAATGAATGAATTGGTTGTGTGTCTAAATGAATTAACAATCTAATGGATGAATGAATAGATAGAAAAATAAGTAGCGAACAAATGAATGAATTAATGAGTACATAGAGAGATGGAAAGATTAATAAATTAATAAATTAATGAAGGGTGGGAAAGTCAATGAATAATTGAATGGGTAGATAGGTGGATTAATGGATATACATATTAGTATGAACAAGTGAATAAATTAATGAATTGAATGAATGACTTATTGGATGTTTAAATGAATTACTAATCTAATGGATGGATGGATAGATAGACTGAAAAATGAACACTGAAGAAATAAATGAGTGAGCAGCTACATAAATAGCATGAACGAATGGGGTTGGGTAGTTATTAAGGTCAATGAATGAATAAGTGGATGGATGGATGAAAAGACGTGCATATCAATAAGTGATTGATTGAATGAATGAATGAATTGGTTGGGTGTGTAAATTAATTAATATTCAAATGGTTGAATGGATAGATAGAGGACAGGTAGTGATCAAAAGAATGAATGAGTAAGTACAGTATGTAAATACAGTAGATGGAAATATGAATGAATGAATGTTGGATGGACAAGTGGGTTGATATTAAGACCAATTAATGAATAAATGGATTTATGGGTGAATGAATGGATGAATGAATGTGTCGGTAGTGTGGTTGAATAATTTGATGTTGGATGGATGGATGGATGAAAATATAAATAAATGATCAAATGAATGAATTAGTGTGTTGGTAGATAGATGTAAAGGTGAACGATTGAACAAATGAACATAATAATAATACATTTTATTTATATAGCACCTTTTCCATGCTCAAGGCACTTCACGTAGGTGCATTGGTGATCCTAAATTGTCCCTAGTGTGTGTGTGTGTGTGTGTGGCACCCTGCCCGGGGTTTGTTCCTGCCTTGTGCCCTGTGCTGTGTGGGATTGGCTCCAGCAGACCCCCCGTGACCCTGTGTTAGGATATAGCGGGTTGGACAATGACTGACTGACTAAGGAATGAAAGAATGAATGAATGGATGGTTTTGGTTGTTGAATAAATTAATACCGGGCGGCACGGTGGCGCAGTGGTAGCGCTGCTGCCTCGCAGTTAGGAGACCCGGGTTCGCTTCCCAGGTCCTCCCTGCGTGGAGTTTGCATGTTCTCCCCGTGTCTGCGTGGGTTTCCTCTGGGTGCTCCGGTTTCCTCCACAGTCCAAAGACATGCTGGTTAGGTGGATTGGTGATTCTAAATTGGCCCTAGTGTGTGCTTGGCGTGTTTGTGTGTGTCCTGCGGTGGGTTGGCATCCTGCCCAGGATTGGTTCCTGCCCTGTGCCTTGTGTTGGCTGGGATTGGCTCCAGCAGAGCCCTGTGACCCTGTGTTCGGATTCAGTGGGTTGGAAAATGGATGGATGGATGGATATATGAATTACAGTGCAGGTTTGTTTATATTGAAAGATGATAAATGGCCAAAGAATGAAAGAATGAATAATGAATGATGGGGTGCACAGGGATGGGTAGATTTTATTTGTATGTGTCAATGAGTTAACAAATGAATGAATGAATGAATGGTGGTTGCTAGGCAGATGAATGAATGAATGGTGGATTGGTGGGTGAGTAGATGGATATTAAGATCAATTAATAAATGGATTTTTAGGTGTATTTATATTTAGGTGGAATGAACGAATGAATGAATTAATTAATTAATAGGTTGGGTGGTTAAATAATTGGATGGATGGATGGATGGATGGATGGATGGATGGATGGAAAAGTAAATAAATGACCAAATGATTGTTGAATCAGTGAATTGACGGATGGATGGAAAGATGAATGAATGGTTTTGGCTGTTGAATGAATGAATACATTAATGAAAGGATTGTGGGTTACTGGACAGATATAAAATGTATAAATGAATGACAGTGAAGGTTTTTGTATATATGGAAAGATGAAAAATAGCTAAATGAATGTAAGAATGAATAATGCATGATGGGATTGGTGGATTTTATTGAAAGGCAGACACATCAAAAGTAAATGAATGAATGAATGAATCAAGCAATGGTGGTTGCTGGGTGGATGAGAAAATGACTGAATGAATGGAGTGTTGATGACTGCACACCAATAAGTGAGACAGTGAACGAATGAATGAATTGGTTTCTGAATGAATGAACGAGCACATCTGTCTATAAGCAAGTGGGATGGGGAGGGTGGACTTGCCAAACTTCCAGGAATATTCTAGAAGTGTGTACCACGTGGACTCTCAAGAGACAAGGGGATGAGTAAGTTGGATCTCTCAGCTGCCCACTAAGCACACAAGTGAAGCGGACGGAGCGGTCGCCTGTCATCGGCAAGCCCTGTGTTGTTACGTGATATTACTACAAATTAATGTCAGTCTCAAGAACAAGACGAGGCTTCAAAGTTCTTTTCTTTTGCTTGCTGCCAGATTTCCAGGAGGCTCCTCGTGACTCACACGTCACAGGGCGTTGAGTCGTACTGAAAACAAGTAACGGAGATGCTGCCGTGTTGTACCATCCAAGAGACGACGGTTCAGCTGAGCAACACAAACAGGAACGCGTTGTTGTTGGCCGTTTATTTGGCTGACAGCTGCGCTTAGAGCTGCTTGGGTTTGTCCAAACAGATTTCTGAAGAGCACAGGGAAACATCTGATTGAGTGCATTCCTTTCTTAATAAACAACATTTTGGGTCGGCTCCAGTGTGAATCGCACTCTGCTATCTGATCTGAGATCTCCCTGGAGCTGGGAATGCATTCCTGACCACTTCCATGACTCTCTTTCGGGGATTTCATTTATTTTGCTTGTGCTCTCTCAGGACGTGATCTCCTTCCGTTCCCTTGGACTTTTCTCTCACTGCGCTGTACGTCTTGGGCTCATTGGTTCAAGGATTTTCAGACGACAGGAACATAAAGCCCTAGTCAGTGGTGTCGATGAATTAAGCAACACTTTCATCGTTTAATACACAGCTGTGGGGTGGCAGGGTGACACGGGGGATTCCACTGCTGTCTCTCCACTTTAGACTGTCTGTTGGGGTCTCCTTGTGTCTATGCTGGTAATTCCTGATTTACTCCACCGACCCCAAAGATGTTCACATCAGATTGAATAATGATTGGGGCGGGTGGGAGTCCACCTTACACCCTATGCAAACCCTCAACACTTGTGCAGGGGGGGTCCACCTTTGACCCTATGCATTCTCTCAACACTTGTGTGGGAGGGGGGGGCGCCTTGCACCCTATGCAGACCCTCAATACTTGTGTGGGAGGGGGGGGTCCACCTTTGACCCTATGCAAACCCTCAACACTTGTGCAGGGGGGTCCACCCTGCAGCCTATGCAGACCCTCAACACTTGTGTGGTAGGGGGGGTCCACCTTTGACCCTATGCAGACCCTCAACACTTGTGTGGGAGGGGGGTCCACCTTGCACCCTATGCAAACCCTCAACACTTGTGCGGGGGGGGGCCACCTTTGACCCTATGCATTCTCTCAACACTTGTGTGGGAGGGTGGGTGCCTTGCACCCTATGGAAACCCTCAACACTTGTGGGGGGGGCACCTTGCATCCTATGCAGACCCTCAACACTTGTGTGGGAGGGGGGGTCCACCTTTGACCCTATGCAGACCCTCAACACTTGTGCATTCGGATGACATCCTCAGAACTTCCGGCACAAAAATGAGCTCCGCAGGCTGAGGGGCCTCCTCTGCACTCTTCACATCCCTCGTCTTTTACTGGACTTTCAGAACGGGCCTGGGGCCTGGCACAGGTCAGCTGAAGTTTGAGAAGTTTGTTAAACACACCCACAAATTAATTTATGGTAGCAATTCCCGGATTTGGAAGGACTTTTTTTTTTTGGATGGTATATTACTATGAATTTCAGTTCGCTGCTAGATGAACGTGACAATGTCACTCACTTCTGCACACAGCCTGGCAGGCTCCTCCCCCTAGCTATGCGAATAGGCTCCGCCTCCCCATCCAGACAGTGCCAAGCTATGAAGAAACTTCACTGAGCGCCGTGCCTTGCGTGATATTTCTGTTTAAACTGAGCCTCCTTCTCTTCCGCCGCTAGCCCACTAATTCCATCCCACCAGCTGATAAAATCGTCCTTTAATGATAGCAGCAGAGAACATCGAGAGCATTTTATCTGAATAAGGAAGGCCAACAAGACATCAGAAGACACCATATATGGACACCACACTCTAGTTGGCCTGTCTGACCACCACTGTCTTTTGTGAAGCTTTGCCACTCCTGCTCCTTGTCAGGATGTCTTTGATGTATAAAAACCTTTATAGCCATTCCATGCATTACCTCAATCTGTTTTACTTTTGCCCCTCTAAATCTTAAATTTACATGTTGGAATGTATAAACTATTTATGCATTTGTGGCTTAGAATGAGTGTCCTCTCATACCCCGGTCTATTGAGATGAGATGGACTCCACTACATCTACAGGTACAGAATGTGACCAAGTTGGGGGGGGGGGGGGATCTGCATGGGGTCTTAATCTATGCGTTATAATGGATGGAGTGGCGTCCTGGCTCAGATGCCCAGAAGGGCCATGAAGTAGGATGCTTAAGAGGTTCAACGTTCTTCCTCACAGCCAGAAGGCTTGTGTGGAAAGACAAAAAGGGGGTCTGCTGGAGCCAATCCCAGCCAACACAGGGCGCAAGGCAGGAACCAATCCCGGGCAGGGCGCCAACCCACCACAGGACACACACACACACACAAACACACACACACGGGACAATTTAGAATCGCCAATCCACATAACCTGCATGTCTTTGGACTGTGGGAGGAAACCCACACAGACACGGGGAGAACATGCAAACTCCATGCAGGGAGGACCCGGGAAGTGAACCCGTGCCCCCGAGAGTTTTTTTTTTATTTTTAATAATTAACTTTCCACTCTCAGACTTCCCTTCATTCCTTATCTCCCAGTCCTTTTACAGATTTCATTTCTTCTGGCTATCCATTTGGCTCAACTGTGGCACCCTATGATGCAGCCTGCACTACCCCTCACAGACACTAGGGGGCAGTGTAGAGTCACAGTCCCTGTCCCTGTGGAGCCGGGTGAGGGAGGCCATAGTGGATCTGCATTTCCATCGCCTAAGGAGCACATGAAGCTTGCATGCATAATGCAAGACATTATGGGATGTTCACATGAAATTGTGCACAACTTTAAAGAAAAAGAAATGAAAGCTGCCCAGTACAGTATGTGCATAACGGGATTAGCCGCTCTTCCTCAGTCAGTACCTACCGATGCATCGGGACCTGTCAGGAGGGGAGTAGTAACCCTGCGGGCAATTGCAGATGTAACTTCCAATGGTGTTTGAACATTCTCCCACATCACAGACGGAAGGGACAGTGAGACACTCGTCAACATCTGCAAAAGAAACAGAAAAGGCTGTCAGTAGGGGGGGGGGACTTGGGGGAGCAAAGCAGGGAGACGGAAGGTGACAGTTGGAGAAGAATGCCAGGCTTGGTCGGTGGCTCAGGATGACAGCCCACTTACTGACATTTGCACTTTCAGACCCCAGTGGGCTGAGTTGGGAGTCTAAGGGGTGTGAACACCAGGGGTTACAACCCAACAGACAGATACGTGGACACAGGATAAAAGCACGAAGAAGCTCTACCGCCACCATTAATAAATAACAATAATTAACACAAATTTCTCCTCCACTCCTCCCAGCAAGCTCTGTCCACTACCTCCCAACTCCGGCTCCTTTGCTGGGTCTTCAGTAGTCCTTTATATAGTCATTGACCCGGAAGTGCTTCCGATAGAACAGACGTCCAACATGACCAACATTAAATAAGAGCAAGCAGTGTCAAAATGTTCTCGTAAAAATCTCACGTTACTCATGTCACATAATCCAAATGTAAATCATCCAGCCGCATGCTCACAGTGTCCCAAAACCATGCATTTGTTACTAAAGTATTGTTAAATAAATTACTTCTCAAAAACACTCTCAAGATCTTAAATAGAACATGCTCAGATGTGCATGAGCATCTGAATTGAAGACACGCTTCCCATGTCACTCACTGATCATTATTCATTGGCTAACATTGTATTTCACTTGATACTGACAGTGTAATGCTTACTGAAACACGTGCACAACTAAAGATTAATGCATATTACTAACCAAGAATGGTAAACCGGATGGCATGGACGCAGGTACACAGCGCACGTCTCATAAACCGCAAGTGAAGTCGTATCCACCGCGCACGAACAGTCACGGCCCAAAAACGAAAGAGCTCAACTGACGTGAATGAGAAATGAAGCAACAACACGCCCATAGCTAACGACTAACGACACTGCCACACAAAAAAGAGGATTCTGCGCTGCAGCCCGGATTCAAATGGAAGAGGCTACGGTGGCCCCACAGGTCCACAATGATAGTGTGGACAGCGCAGGCGTCACCGCCAT
Organism: Erpetoichthys calabaricus; assembly: GCF_900747795.2. Classification (NCBI taxonomy): domain Eukaryota; kingdom Metazoa; phylum Chordata; class Cladistia; order Polypteriformes; family Polypteridae; genus Erpetoichthys; species Erpetoichthys calabaricus. The sequence goes on along the minus strand of NC_041410.2, from coordinate 12,397,233 downwards.
ATTGTGAGTGGCACTACTGCGGAGTGAAGTTAGGAATAATGTGCTGCTTGGGATTGTACAAACCGCTGAACGCTTTACACCGAATTCAAACACAATACAGCTCAACGATACAAACACATGCCCACCTGGATAAGATCAATGAACGCAGGCGCCTACAATGCACGTCTGAAACTGCGGAAGCAAAGCAGGCACGGGTTCAAAACGAACGAGCTCGACTGACGGATATACAAACACGAGCCCGGCTGGATAAAATCAATGAACGCGGGCACCTACAACGTGCGTCTGAAATGCCGCGGGCAAAGCGGGCACGGCTCCAAAACGAACGAGCTCGACTAATGTATTTCAGGATACCCAACGCCGGGGGTAGGTGAGCGAAGCGAGCAGGGGGCAGAGCCCCCCTTGTAGTTAAAGAAAAGCTAGCAAAAACCTTTATCAGGAAGAGAATATGCTTTGGATTTGTGCATATCCGAGATGTTCCATCAAGCAGAAGGTCACTTCACCATTGCAGTTTCAGAGATCACCACTAAATAATCCTGAAGTACTCCAGTTGTGAATATAAAGTTAAATGTAATAAGAGCATGTTCTGTTTTAGTTCAGAGTGTTTTTTAGTGGGGTGGCATGGTGGTGCAGTGGTTAGCGCTGCTGCCTCGCAGTTAGGAGTTCTTCTGTCCCTCATGGAGGACTTGAGGATTTTCTTCAGCCCGGAAGTACTTTGGGTCTTCGGACCCCGTGACTTGGGAGTACTTCCGGGCCAAATGGGAAATACAAATCCCCGGATGTTCCTGCAGCGTCTCCTGACGGCACCCACAGTACCCAAGTAGGGCTGTGATGCCGAACTACAGATCCCATGATGCCCTGCGGGAACCGCTATGCTGCAGGGAACTTGCCATCTGGCATCTTGGGGGAGGCATTGTCCCACAGTATCTGCCTTCCCCCGTCCTTCTCTTCTTTGGGCATCCTGGCCAGGTTGAGCAGCCGGCCGTCCGCCACAGGGGACAATGACATTTTTGGGGTCGTGCTCTGTTGGGTTTTGGCCGAGTCTTTCCGGATCATTCTACAGTGTCCAATAACCATAGCGGGCCCCTCATTTTATTTATGACCCCCGTACCGTCGAAGCTGCAGGGATCGCTTTTTCCCCTGCCGTTAGCTCAGGCGCTCCATAGCTGCGGTTTGTCTGGAAGTCATCACAGGTCTTTGTTAGAAAGCCAACGTGCTTTGCCATTTCTTTTTTTTTTCCTGTGTGCTACACTATGTCTCTTTTTCTCTCGTTTATAAAAAATGCTGAGCTGATAGTTTTTGGGTTTTTTTTTTTTTTGGCCTTCTTTTTCAAGGTCCTTATTAATCTGCACGCCAGCAGCAGCCACTTCTGGAATAACGAAGGTCCGTCCTGCTCCTGAACGTGTAAAAGTCAGACGAGTTCCTCGTCACTGTCAGCACAGATGGCTCATGACTTCATCGGCTGGAGCCACGCTTTGTCATCTCGCCCATCTCTCAGTTTCGGAACGGAAAGGTGCTACGTGAACTAAAGTTGGACCGAAGATGTTCGGATTTTGGCAAAATGACGTATCACCAATTCAGTTTTTTTTTTTTGTTTTGTTCCCTATATCAGTCCAAGGCCGCTTGCTAACTGCCGGCTTGTGCCTCTTAATAAGCGTCGCTTTACAACCCCAAAACAGAAAACGTCAGGACGGTATGGAAAATGCAAATAAAAATAAAAAACGCAGTGATTCTTAAACTGGCTTCATTGCAGACAGTATGAGCCCAAGATATTTCATGTGTTGTCGGGTCAGCTTCAATTCATTTGTTATAATTCACTCACTGGCCACTTTATTAGGTACACCCGTTCAACTGCTTGTTAACAAAACTCCTCTGACCTCTGACCCCTGGCATCAACATGGCATTTTCACCCACAGAACTGCCACTCACTGATATTTCCCCTTTTTCGGACCACTCTCTGTAAACCCTAGAGATGATTGTGTGTGAAAATCCCAGTAGATGAGCAATTTCTGAAATACTCAGAGCAGCCCGTCTGGCGCCAACAGCCACGTCACGTTCAGAGTCACTTCAGTCCTCGTTCTTCTTCCCCATTCTGATACTCGGTTTGCACTTCAGCAGGTGGTCTTGACGACGTCTACAGGCCGAAATGCATTGAGTTGCTGCCGTGTGATTGGCCGATTAGATATTTGCATTAGCAAGTAGTTGGAACAGGTTGTGGCAAGTGTCCCAGATGGATGGGGACCCTACCCAGCTGGGACGCCTGGATGGTCCCCGTGATGGACAATACCTCCCCTGGGCCACGAGGGGGCAGCCGCCCGGGTCTGCTTATGGGCCACTGGACCAGAGTTGGGACACTCATCCCTACCGGAGGACGTGGTCACCACCAGGGGGCGCCCAGACAGTCGTGAAGTCCTGGATGGCAGCACTTCCGCCACACCAGGAAGTGCTGCTGAAAGAATTCCCAGGGGCACCCGGAGTGCTTCCGGGGACTCTCTTGAGATGTCATCAAAGGGAGCACCTGGAGCTCATCTGGGTCAGTATATAAGGGACCGCCTCCCTCCAGAAGCTGAGCCAGAGTTGGGAGGAAGGAGACAAAGCTTGTGAGGAGGGGAGAGGCGGTGAGAAAGAGAAAGAGTTGGTGAAGGAAGGCATTGTGGTGCGAGAAGGAAATAAAGAAGTGTGTTTTGGACATTCAGGTGTCTGCCTGTCTGTGTCCGGGGGTATGCTTTCCACACAGGTGACTGGCGTCCATGCCCAGCCGGGACGTCCCTGCACTCTATATTCAGGGGGAGCGGCCCTGGACAGTGCAATACCTCCCCCTGGACGCTAGATGGCCGCCGCCCTGGGGTGGAGCAGTGTCTCAGTTTCCCTGGGAATTGGAGTTGGGTGCAGCCCTGTTGGGTCCCGCAGGCACCACCAGGGGGTGCTGTGTTTGGGACTCCTGAGCCGGTGTGGGCAGCAGATTCATCACACCCGGAATTGCAGCCAGAACTCAGTGATCAAGCACCTGGAGCACTTCGGGGTGAACTATAAAAGGAAACAGCGACCACCACTCAGGGGCCAGAATTGGGAGGAAGAGGACGAGGTTGCCTGGGAGGAGTGGTGGTGGTGCCAGACGAAGGGTTGGTTGTTTTGATTAAGTGCTTGGGACTGTGTATTGTCTGTGGGGTTCAAGGGGAAGATGTGCCCCACAGGTGAAGAAAAATAAAAGTCTGGTGGGTTTGACACGTGACTCAGTGTGAATCTGTGCCGGCTCGGGCGCCTATATAGCGCCTTAATTCACAAGGTGTGCCTAATAAAGTGGCCAGTGAGTGTAATGAAGCTCACCAGACAAAACATGAAATATCTTGGGCTCATACTGTCTGCAATGATACAAAAGTCAAAGTACATTTAAGAATCATTGTTTTTTTTTTTTCATTTGCATTTTCCATACTTTCCCAACTTTTTCTGATTTGAGGTTTTATACGGCAACTCTCAGAGTGAATACAGCTGTCACACACGTGCGATTAGGAGGAAGCTGAGTGGACCAAGCGGAGGTAATTACCCGCCAGGCCAGGAGGTGGCGGGGTGCACTAAACATACTTCTGTTATCTCTGCAGGCCAAATGCGGGAAAACCTGCCTGATTGAGCAGCAATGACGCCACTTCTGGCACCCAGAATGATGCCACTTCCATTTCCTGAGCCCAGAATGATGGCACTTCCGGTTCCGGCACCCAGAATGACTTCACTTCCAGTTCAGACAACAAGAATGACGTCACTTCCAGTTCAGACAGACAACAAGAATAGTGTCCATTCCATTTCCTGAGCCCAGAATGACGCCACTTCCGTTTCCTGCTCACAGATTGATGTCACTTCCATTTCTGCGTGCCCAGAATGATGTAACTTACGTGTCCGATGCCCAGAACAATGTCACTTCAGTTCCCAGTGCCCAGAATGACATCACTTCTGGTCCAGGCAACAAGAATAGTGTCAATTCCATTTCCGACACCCAGAATGATGCCACTTCCGTTTCCTGCTCCCAGAATGCCGTCACTTCCAGTTCAGACAGACAACAAGAATAGCATCAATTCCATTTCCGACGCCCAGAATGACGCCACTTCCGTTTCCTGCTCCCAGTATGATGTCACTTCCATTTCCTGCTCACAGAATGACGTCACTTCCGATACCAGCATCCAGAATGACGTCACTTCCATTTCTGCGTGCCCAGAATGACGTCACTTCTGTGTCCAATGCCCAGAATGATGCCACTTCCATTTCTGGTGCCCAGAATGATGCCACTTCCGTTTCTGGTGCCCAGAATGATGCCACTTCCAGTTTCCAGCACCCAGAATGATGTCACTTCCGGTTCAGGCAACAAGAATAGTGTCCATTCCGTTTCCAACACACAGAATGATGCCACTTCCGGTTCTGGCACCTAGAATGATGTCACTTTCAGTTCCAGCCTTTTGATGACATCACTTCCGCTTTTGGCATCGAAAACTGCCACCATCTCACCACTGAGATCAGTTCAGTTATGGAACTCAACAGAGGACTAACTGATTCATTTATTACCCTTTTGCTGCCAGGGACAATATAAGGGTGGCTGCCCCAAACCTTCTTTGTGTGTTGAGACTGATTCTTTTATGCAGCTTATATCTTGTAAACTCCATCTTAAAAATTCCCAGAGGGGTTATGGGCAACTCCAAAATGCCCAGAGAAAGAGAGAGAGAGAAGATAGGTATGCCCTGCAATGGACTGGCAGGACTTCTAGGCCTTCTTCAGCCCTACGGCTAATGCTGTTCAGGTCGGCTTCAGCTCCCATCAACCCTGACTTACAGTAAGTGGGCTTGAAACATGAAAGATGGAATTTTTAAGTTTATTACCAATCCAAAATGTTGTACTGTACTGCACACACGCTAGACTACAAAAACAAAGCAGTTTTAATTTTAAACTCTGCCTTTTAGGGATTAGTGTCACAAAGCTTTACTTTACATTTCAGAGTTAAAATATGGTAACAGTTAGACCTCCAGAGTCTCGGTGGACACTCATTATCTGTGTGCAGCTGGCACATTCTCTCCCTGGGGACTCCAATTTTCCTCTCACCTCCCCAAAGATGGGTGTGTTAGGCTCTAAACTGGCACGGTTGTGGGTATGTGGGTTAGTGTGCCCTGTGGCGGCATTTCAAACCTTGTGGCCTGCGCGGCCAGCACATCTCATACAAGAGGTCAGGTGTAAGTAAACACTAACACCCCCAGCTAACTCCCATCGCCACCACACTGGTGCACATACGGAGTAGCAGGAAAATATAAACGTCATAACATACTGAACTTGATGCTTATCTGGCAGTAAAAACACAAAACACGGGCTTACCTCACAATCTGAATGATCACGCTTTTAGCAAAACCCACCGTACAGACCTCCTTTTCCCATCCAACATAACTTGCAGAAACAAAAATAAAAAAATACACGTGGAATAAACTACCCATGGTCTAGGCACAGTGTGAGAGCCCACCTTATGAAATATTGAGCCGATGTGAAACGATGCAGAAAGCATTTGATGAGGTGCCACATGAGAGGGTGGGCATCAAACTAAAAGAAGTGGCAGTTCAGGGTGTGGTGTGTAGATGGGTGCAGAATTGGCTCAGACACAAGAAACAGAGGGTGACGGTGTGAGGAACCTCATCAGAATTGGGTGACGTTAAGAGTGGTGACCAGCAGGGGTCAGTGCTGGGGCTGCTGCTATTTTTAATATTTATAAATGATTTGGATAGGAATATAAATAACAAGCTGGTTAAGTGTGCAGGTGATACCAAGGTAGGTGGACTGGCAGATAAATTCGAATCCATTATATCATCACAGAAGGACGTGGACAGCAGACAGGTTTGGGCAGATGTGTGGCAGATGAAATTTAATGTCAGTAAATGTAAAGAATTACAGATAGGAAGTAAAAATGTGAGGCTTGAATACACAATGGACAGTCAGAAAATCGAGAGTCCACCTTATGAGAAGAATTTAGAAATCATAGACAGATAGATATGAAAGGTGCTATATAATAGATATAGTGGTGTGAAAAACTATTTGCCCCCTTCCTGATTTCTTATTCTTTTGCATGTTTGTCACACAAAATGTTTCTGATCATCAAACACATTTAACCATTAGTCAAGTATAACACAAGTAAACACAAAATGCAGTTTTTCAATGATGGTGTTTATTATTTAGGGAGAAAAAAAATCCAAACCTACATGGCCCTGTGTGAAAAAGTAATTGCCCCCTTGTTAAAAAATAACCTAACTGTGGTGTATCACACCTGAGTTCAATTTCCGTAGCCACCCCCAGGCCTGATTACTGCCACACCTGTTTCAATCAAGAAATCACTTAAATAGGAGCTGCCTGACACAGAGAAGTAGACCAAAACCACCTCAAAAGCTAGACATCATGCCAAGATCCAAAGAAATTCAGGAACAAATGAGAACAGAAGTAATTGAGATCTATCAGTCTGGTAAAGGTTATAAAGCCATTTCTAAAGCTTTGGGACTCCAGCGAACCACAGTGAGAGCCATTATCCACAAATGGCAAAAACATGGAACAGTGGTGAACCTTCCCAGCAGTGGCCGGCCGACCAAAATTACGCCAAGAGCACAGAGACGACTCATCCGAGAGGTCACAAAAGACCCCAGGACAACGTCTAAAGAACTGCAGGCCTCAATTGCCTCAATTAAGGTCAGTGTTCACGACTACACCATAAGAAAGAGACTGGGCAAAAACGGCCTGCATGGCAGATTTCCAAGACGCAAACCACTGTTAAGCAAAAAGAACATTAGGGCTCGTCTCAATTTTGCTAAGAAACATCTCAATGATTGCCAAGACTTTTGGGAAAATACCTTGTGGACTGATGAGTCAAAAGTTGAACTTTTTGGAAGGCAAATGTCCCGTTACATCTGGCGTAAAAGGAATACAGCATTTCAGAAAAAGAACATCATACCAACAGTAAAATATGGTGGTGGTAGTGTGATGGTCTGGGGTTGTTTGCTGCTTCAGGACCTGGAAGGCTTGCTGTGATAGATGGAACCATGAATTCTACTGTCTACCAAAAAAATCCTGAAGGAGAATGTCCGGCCATCTGTTCGTCAACTCAAGCTGAAGCGATCTTGGGTGCTGCAACAGGACAATGACCCAAAACACACCAGCAAATCCACCTCTGAATGGCTGAAGAAAAACAAAATGAAGACTTTGGAGTGGCCTAGTCAAAGTCCTGACCTGAATCCAATTGAGATGCTATGGCATGACCTTAAAAAGGCGGTTCATGCTAGAAAACCCTCAAATAAAGCTGAATTACAACAATTTTGCAAAGATGAGTGGGCCAAAATTCCTCCAGAGCACTGTAAAAGACTCATTGCAAGTTATCGCAAACGCTTGATTGCAGTTATTGCTGCTAAGGGTGGCCCAACCAGTTATTAGGTTCAGGGGGCAATTACTTTTTCACACAGGGCCATGTAGGTTTGGATTTTTTTTTCTCCCTAAATAATAAAAACCACCATTTACAAACTGCATTTTGTGTTTACTTGTGTTATATTTGACTAATGGTTAAATGTGTTTGATGATCAGAAACATTTTGTGTGACAAACATGCAAAAGAATAAGAAATCAGGAAGGGGGCAAATAGTTTTTCACACCACTGTAGATAGATAGATAGATAGATAGATAGATAGATAGATAGATAGATAGATAGGAAAGGCACTATATATTAAATAGATAGACATGAAAGGCACTATATAATAGATAGATAGATAGATAGATAGATAGATAGATAGATAGATAGATAGATAGATAGATAGATAGATAGATAGATAGATAGATATGAAAGGCGCTATATAATAGATAGATAGATAGATAGATAGATAGATAGATAGATAGATAGATAGATAGATAGATAGATAGATAGATAGATAGATAGATAGATAGATAGGAAAGGCACTATATATTAAATAGATAGACATGAAAGGCACTATATAATAGATAGATAGATAGATAGATAGATAGATAGATAGATAGATAGATAGATATGAAAGGCGCTATATAATAGATAGATAGATAGATAGATAGATAGATAGATAGATAGATAGATAGATAGATAGATAGATAGATAGATAGATAGATAGATAGATAGATAGATAGATAGATAGATACTTTATTAATCCCAAGGGGAAATTCAAATACTCTAGCAGCAGCATACTGATAAAGACAATATTAAATTAAAGAGGGATAACAATGCAGGTATAAAGACAGACAATAACTTTGAATAATGTTAACATTTAGCCCCCCGGTGGAATTGAAGACTCGCATAGTTTGGTGAAGGAACGATCTCCTCAGTCTGTCAGTGGAGCAGGACGGTGACAGCAGTCTGTCGCTGAAGCTGCTGCTCTGTCTGGAGATGATCCTGTTCAGTGGATGCAGTGGATTCTTCATGATTGACAGGAGTCTGCTCAGCGCCTGTCGCACTGCCACAGATGGCAAACTGTCCGCAGCTCTGTGCCTACAATAGAGCTTGCCTTCCTCACCAGTTTATCCAGTTGTGAGGCGTCCCTCTTCTTTATGCTGCCTCCTCAGCACACCACCACGTAGAAGAGGGCGCTCGCCACAACTGTTTGATAGAACATCTGTAGCATCTTATTGCAGATGTTGAAGGACGCCAGCCTTCTAAGGAAGTATAAACGTCTCTGTCCTTTCTTACACAGAGCATCAGTATTGGCAGTCCAGTCCAGTTTATCATCCAGCTGCACTCCCAGGTATTTATAGGTCTGTACCTTCTGCACACAGTCACCTCTGATGATCACGGGGTCCATGAGGGGTCTGAGCCTCCTAAAATCCACCACCAGCTCCTTGGTTTTGCTGGTGTTCAGGTATAGGTGGTTTGAGTCGCACCATTTAACAAAGTCCTTGATTAGGTTCCTATACTCCTCCTCCTGGCCACTCCTGATGCAGCCCATGATAGAAGTGTCGTCAGCGAACTTTTGCACATGGCAGGACTCTGAGATGTATTGGAAGTCCGATGTATATAGGCTGAACAGGCCTGGAGAAAGTACAGTCCCCTGTGGCGCTCCTGTGCTGCTGACCACAATGTCAGACCTGCAGTTCCCGAGACGCACATACTGAGGTCTGTCTGTAAGATAGTCCACGATCCATGCTACCAGGTGTGAATCTAATCCCATCTCTGTCAGCTTGTCCCTAAGGAGCAGAGGTTGGATGGTGTTGAAGGCGCTAGAGAAGTCCAGAGACATAATTCTTACAGCACCACTGCCTTTGTCCAAGTGGGAGAGGGATCGGTGTAGCATGTAGATGATGGCATCCTCCGCTCCCACCTTCTCCTGGTATGTGAACTGCAGAGGGTCGAGGGCATGGCGGACCTGTGGCATCAGGTGGCGAAGCAGCAGCCGAACTTGTGAACTCATAGTGGACTCTAAGCTATCACCTTTCCAACAGTGTTCAGAAGCCATTAAGAAGGCTAACAGAATATCAGGTTATATAGCACCTTGATGTGTGGAGTACAAGTCACAGCAGGATCTGCTTAAATTTTCTAACACACTGGTGAGGCCTCATCTGGAGTCCTGTGGCCAGTTTGGGTCTCCAGGCTACAAAAAAGACATAGCAGCACTGGAAAAAGTCCAGAGAAGAGCGACGAGGCCGATTCAGGGCTACAGAGGGTGGAGGAAAAGATTACAAGAGCTGAGCCTTTATAGTTTAAGCAAAAGAAGATGACTCATCCAGAGAACGGTGCCATTTTTAAAGCATAGTGTTCCCCTGTCACTGCACTGTGGGCATTGAGATCCACACTCAGACCACAGGGTAAGTGCCCCCTGCTGGCCTCACCAACGCCTCTTCCAGCAGCAACCCAAGCTTTTTCCCAGATGGTCTCCCATCCAAGTACTAGCGGGGCCTGTATGTGCTTAGCTGCAGGTGGGTAACCCCTTCTGAAGTGCAGGTGGTTTGGCTGCTTTCCATCTCGTTCCCAGTAAATGCCCATCATAACTGGCACTGCATCAGGATGGTATGGATGCTGGGCAGTCCAACTTCAGCGTCTGGATTTCTTGCCAGTTAATATGAAGGTGTTTTCAAAGGTAAAAGACTCTACTTCTATAGGACTGGTAGAAACTAAAAGGCACCGCCATGAAGAATGAAGTACTGGGACCGTCTCAACTTTGTCGAGTGTTGGATTTTGGTTGTTGACTCGGACCTGACTGTCGTTACTCCTACTGTATATACAGTATGTGTGCATCTCATACAGGGATGCCACAGGGGGAGCAGAGGGTGAATCTGCCATTCAGCCGCTTTTCTTTTCAGTCTTCCAACAAGAAGAGCCATAACCGCCCACAGATGCTGCCCCTCCATCACCACCTCTACACCCCCCCTGACTCTTTACAAACACATCCGTCACAGACAGCAAGTAAGGAAGCCATACTGGTGTGGCCCAACTCGACATTTAAAAGCAGATTACACCGGCAGTGTCCTCTCTCTTGCCTCAGCGGACCAGAAGAATGCTAATCCCACCCGAGTCTCTTTTGCTTTCCTCTCTCAAAGTCGTTATTCACTTCACTCCATTTCTTCTCGTCTAGCGACTCTCCACTTACTCAGAAAGCTGTACGCTCCTGCCGGTGTCCTCTTCCACCCAGAGACCCCTCTGTCATACCCTCCCTGACAAGGAAGAGTCATTTCAAGTGAAGGTTCATTCAACTGCGTTGTCCCCTCACGAGAAGCTGATGGTGGCCTTAGGTGGCGGCCACAGGCCATGACACCTACGCTGTTCTGTCACTTTCAACCAACCTGCAATGACCACTCAAGCAGACGGATGTCACCATTCATCCAATATATAAAGCACAGTCGATGTATGTATGTGTGTATACAGTATATGTTTGCTTGTCCGCCATACAAATCTGCACCGGGCGTTTGATCGCCACCAAACTGGGAATGGGGCTCCTTTGTGACCAGGAGGAGGTCATGGGGTATGTTTGGTTGGGAAAAATGTTCGTGGTGAAGCGCAGGGCACCTTCTCACCGACACAACGTTCAGCACACGTCCCCGTACTCATCATCGACAAGATGGCCGCACGTTGCAACAGACGTTAACGGTGGCACCATCTAGCAGCACGTTTGGTCCCTGTGCGTCGCTCTTTACCAATGTTTCTTTAAATTGCCAACAGATGGCGGAAGTGTCCAAGTATGAGAAGGCCGACTGCTTTCATCAGGTGAAGGGGACCTGCCGTATGGATGTAAAACTTGAACGACCCAGTGCGTGTGACTGGCTTTGCGTATTTGTGGTGCTATTTGCTCGCTTTCCGACTCATATTACGATTTTCTGACTGACTGGTGCTATTTGTTCGCTTTCTGACGTATTGTAAATAACGTACATTCATCTCACTGTGGTGCTTATTCCGTACGTAATACCATGTAGCACATTATAATTGTCCTGCTTTTCGCTAATATACCCATGCCACCGAAAAAAAGACATAGAATTAGAAAGTCCACTTCCGATGCCAGAAAAAAAGTCTATTTCAAGGGCGTCTGAAACATTGCGCAAGACGTGAAGATGTTTTCATACCAAGAATTCCGCTGATTCCGAATAATTTGCCCTTTGATTTCAAACGGCTACAATTTCCTGTTCGTTTTGGCTTTTGCTATGTCAATTAATAAGGCTCAAGGGCAATGACTGCAAGTTAAACGCACCAATTTGGAAAATCCATGCTTTTCACACGGACAACTCTACGTAGCATGTTCTACAGTCGGCAATCCTCAGAATTTGTTCATTTTCACACCACAAAGCAAAACAAAAAATACAGGTGCTGGTCATAAAATTAGAATATCATGACAAAGTTGATTTATTTCAGTAATTCCATTCAAAAAGTGAAACTTGTATATTAGATTCATTCATTCCACACAGACTGATGTATTTCAAATGTTTATTTCTTTTAATGTTGATGATTATAACTGACAACTAATGAAAGTCCCAAATTCAGTATCCCAGAAAATTAGAATATCAATTAAGACCAATGCAAAAAAAGGATTTTTAGAAATGCTGGCCAACTGAAAGGTATGAACATGAAAAGTATGAGCATGTACAGCACTCAATATTTAGTTGGGGCTCCTTTGGCCTGGATTACTGCAGCAATGCGACGTGGCATGGAGTCGATCAGTCTGTGGCACTGCTCAGGTGTTATGAGAGCCCATGTTGCTCTGATAGTGGCCTTCAGCTCTTCTGAATTGTTGGGTCTGGCGTACTGCATCTTCCTCTTCACAAGGTCAGGCGAGTTTGCTGGCCAATCAAGAACAGGGATACCATGGTCCTTAAACCAGGTACCGGTAGCTTTGGCACTGTGTCCAGGTGCCAGGTCCTGTTGGAAAATGAAATCTGCATCTCCATAAAGTTCGTCAGCAGCAGGAAGCATGAAGTGCTCTAAAACTTTCTGGTAGACGGCTGCGTTGACCTTGGACCTCAGAAAACACAATGAACCAACACCAGCAGATGACATGGCACCCCAAACCATCACTGACTGTGGAAACTTTACACTGGACCTCAAGCAACGTGGATTCTGTGCCTCTCCTCTCTTCCTCCAGACTCTGGGACCTTGATTTCCAAAGGAAATGCAAAATTTACTTTCATCACAAAGCAGCAGTCCAGTCCTTTTTGTCTTTAGCCCAGGCGAGACGCTTCTGACGCTGTCTCTTGTTCAAGAGTGGCTTGACACAAGGACTGTGACAGCTGAAACCCATGTCTTGCATACGTCTGTATGTGGTGGTTCTTGAAGCTCTGACTCCAGCTGCAGTCCACACTTTGTGAATCTCCCCCACATTTTTGAATGGGTTTTATTTCACAATCCTCTCCAGGGTGCGGTTATCCCTATTGCTTGTCCACTTTTTTCTACCACATCTTGTCCTTCCCTTCGCCTCTCTATTAATGTGCTTGGACACAGAGCTCTGTGAACAGCCAGCCTCTTTAGCAATGAACTTTTGTGTCTCGCCCTCCTTGTGCGAGGTGTCAATGGTCGTCTTTTGGACAACTGTCAAGTCAGCAGTCTTCCCCATGATTGTGTAGCCTACAGAACTCGACTGAGAGACCATTTAAAGGCTTTTGAGTTAATTAGCTGATTAGAGTGTGGCACCAGGTGTCTTCAATATTGAACCTTTTCACAATATTCTAATTTTCCGAGATACTGAATTTGGGACTTTCATTAGTTGTCAGTTATAATCATCAACATTAACAGAAATAAACAGTTGCAATACATCAGTCTGTGTGTAATGAATGAATCTAATATACAAGTTTCACTTTTTGAATGGAATTACTGAAATAAATCAACTTTGTTATGATATTCTAATTTTATGACCAGCACCTGTATAGTGTACCCAAAGGCTCTGGACTGACCACTTATATTACCTATTACAATAAAATGTCAATCAGAAAACTGTTTGTTCTATTTCTATGCTCTGTTTCTTTCATTTAGGAAATTCACCGGTTATAGATTCCTTGACAATGCCGGGTACTCCTGCTAGTTCCTTATAAAAACCTGCTAACTCCAGTCCAGGGCAGCGTCGGGTGCAAAGCAGGACCCCTCGATGAGTCGCACAACCAAATAAAGAGTTGAAAAAGCATCTCTCTTAATTACCCCATGGACTTTATTCATGTCTGTATTTATTTGTACTGAGAGCCATCCTGGAAAAGATGATCATTTAATTTTCCATTGCAATTAAAGCAACAACAAACAAGCCTGAGTTGCTGCAGGGATTCCACGACAACAACAAAAACAGCTCAGTCCGAGCCTTTGTTCTTTGCTGTGGCCCAGCGGCTGGCATACAAATAAATGCCATCTTCAAAAACCACAGATAGTAATGCCTGCTTTTGGGTGGAGGGGGGTGGGCATGAGAACAGATGTCCTAAGCCCTCTTAATCTGGCGACTCTTGATTTGGTGTGTGTGGTGCTAATCCCCCGTCCCCCACCCCGAGTGTCTCTTGTCCAAGGCGGTTTAGTCGGATCGAGCCCAGGAGTTTCAGGATGACTCACGCGCGCCACCCCACTTCCTCTCTTCTGGGCCTTACCCAAAGGCGAGGACATGGTGCCAGTTCTACCATCTACAACAAAGCAAAACACAAATCTGCAGAGACGTCAAGCGATTGCCAGGGTTGCCTAGTAACGTTTAAGATGAATAATTTAAGAAGTTAGAGGAGAAGGAAAACAATACACCCCCCCCCCCCACCACTCCCCTCCAAAAGGAGTAAATGACTGATCAGAGGACTTGGGAAGCCAAAGCAGGATGGCGTTCGTCTAGGATTGGTGTCATCTGCTCTCTCAATGGGTGACTCTGCCGCGCCCGTCGTTGCACTCGTAGTGACAGCTGTAGCTGGGCACACTCATGTTACTTTATCTAAGGCTATGTACCCCGCATGGGCACACTGGGCCTGTACAAAACCACACAACATGCTGTCCTGTGTGCGTTTATTACCCATAATTCACGAGTATTCAGGAGGTTCTGGGGGATTAATTAGGAGTTCCCCTGTATTACACAATTTGCTGTATATCCCAGCCCTGTCTGTGAGGAGTCAGCATGTTGCCCCCGTTTGAATCCTCCTCCCACATCCCTGCACAGAAGGTGGACCAGCAGCCCTAAATTGCAATCCCCCCTTTGAGGTGATGTGGGCAGGTGGACTAAAAGGCAGAGGATGATTGGTTGAAGAGGTCAGGTCAGGTTGTACAGCGCATTGTCACACCCACCGTCCGACAAAACAGCTCGGGATTCTGGTTGCTGATCACCAGCCCCCCAGGCAGACACGCAGTCCACTCCCAACCTCCAGAAATGAGCCTCTATCTGCTGCAGCCAGGTGTTACGTGGGTGTCCCCTTGGCCTGGTCCAGCCTCTCGGGTCCTCAACAATGAGGGTCCTGTGAGCCGGATCACCACATACAGTTAGGTCCATAAATATTTGGACAGAGACAACTTTTTTCTCATTTTGGTTCTGTACATTACCACAATGAATTTGAAATGGAACAACTCCGATGCAGTTGAAGTGCAGACTTTCAGCTTTAATTCAGTGGGGTGAACAAAACGATTGCATAGAAATGTGAGGCAACTAAAGTATTTTTTGAACACAATCCCTTCATTTCAGGGGCTCAAAAGTAACCGTAGTGCCGTAACTGACGCTCCCCGACACTGCAGGTCATGTGCCTCATTCAGGACCCTGCGAGCAACACAAAGTCAGACCAGCGGTACCCAAGGACTCTCTGAAGTGACACAGTACTGAAGGAGTCCAGTCTTCATCTCAGGTCACTGAATACTGTCCATGTCTCACAACCATATAGCAAGACAGGAAGACACTGGTCACCCCGTGTAGTTCTATCTCTCTAATCTCCTAAAAATCTTTGGGAGGGAGATGAGAGACTAGGGAGACGAGACATGATCTTCTTGGAAGACAATCTGAAGTCCCATGAGAGACACTTTAACTTGCTCCCAGCTCTTAAAACAACAACAAGTGACAAGCAAAACATGCAGCTCGCCAGTAGCAGAAACCCAGCAGATGATCCAACCGCTTCTCCTTGCGGGCGTTCAGCCACCCTAACCCCCCCCCCCCAGTACACGAGCAGCAGATAAGCAAGGTGGCAATAGGACAGCTGCTGTACAGGCTTTAAAATGATCGATGGGCAGCGCGACTGCAGCAACAGCAGCAAAAAGACAGCAGATGATCCGACGGCATCTCCTTAGCATGCATTCAGTCCCCCCGTCCCCCCCCCTTTTATACATCCTGTGAGAAAGAGATTTAACCATGCCCGCGGCCAGAAATAAAGGACAAGTATTGTTTTTACAATGTCACATGAGACAAGGCAGTGACACATCATTTAAAACAAGTCCACGGACATCTAACCTAGCAGTTGTTGGATTGCTGTTGGCAGACATGCATCATGTGCTCCCAGCTCTTAAAACAACAACAAGCGACAAGCAAAACACGCACCTCGCCAGCAGCAGAAAGCCAGCAGATGATCCAACTGCTTCTCCTTAGTGTGCATCCAGCCGCCCCCCCTTCACAACGCGAGCAGCGTTATACATCCTGTGAGAAAGAGATGTAACCACCCACGGGGCCGGAAATAAAGGACAAGTATTGCTTTTACAAAAGATTTAAAGTAAAAGTGAAAAATAAAGCATATGTAACAATTCCCATGAAACTAACAATCTCTTTAAAGTGTATATCCGGTAAACCAAGCCCAGGGATGGGCAAGTGAAGCGAGCAAGGGGTGGAGCCCCCTAGTTGTAAAAAAATAAATATATAAAATAAAAACACCCAATAATTGGGGAAACATCTGTCCAGAAGCAAGTTTATGATAGAATTGACAAAAGAGGGCGGGGCTTCCAGTTTCTTCTGTCCTCCCAGCAAGAAGAGGCGGGTCCAGGGGGACGGACACAGAAAGTGATGTCAGAGGTGTTCCAGCTGTCAATCAAGCTGCTTGCTGAGGGAGGTGGAGAGAAGGGCATTAGGACACAGCGCCACCCCCTGGTGTGGCGGTAGAATTACAGTCCCTAGAGCCCTCCAGCTGTCCTCAGTGTGCACACGTGACAGATGACAGCCATTAATGTACCAGCACACTCACCACACATAAGCTATTAGGTGGTAAAGGAGTGAGAGAGAGTGAGCGACAGTTACTTAATCAGAGACAGATGTTAGGTCACGTTGGGGAGCAGGCACTGGTATAGCACGTTGCCGCACCCACCGCACAACGAAACAGCTCAGGACTCTAGTTGGCAACCACCCAGGCTGACACATGGTCCAGTCCCACCCATCTATCTGCCACAGCCAGGTGTCACATGGGCGTCCCCTTGGCCTGATCCAGCCACTCGGGCCCGCAACAATGAGCTGGGTCACCCTCGGGTAACAACATGGCTGTAGTGCCGTAACTGACGCTCCCTCACAATGCAGGTCATGTGCCTCATTTGGGACTCCATGAGCAACACAAAGTCAAACTAGCGGCACCCAAGGACTCTCTGAAGAGACACAGCACTGAAGGAGTCCAGTCTTCATCTCAGGTCACTGTATGGCGTCCATGTCTCACAAACAGGAAGCACCAAGACTCTAAAGACTTGGACCTTCGTCCTTTTGCAGAAATATCTGGAGCGCCACACACCCCTTTCCAGCAACCTCATGACCCCCCATACCGTCCCAATTCATCTACTGGCTTCACAGGGAGAGTCACCAGAGTCATGAATGTCACTGCCGAGGTAAGCAAACATCTCAACGAGGTTGACACACTCTCTGCAGACAGACACACTGCTGATGGCCGTGCCCAAGACGTCATTAAAGGCCTGTGACCAAAGTGAAGGGGCCTGAGACCCACAGAGGACTGAAGAGGGTGTATCTGTAGGGGGTGATGGAAGAGGACATGCTAGGTCTGACCCCAAAACATGCCCAGGTCCACTGAAAGTGTGGGAAAAAGATTGGGGGGGGGGTGTCAGGCTAAGTTAAGTAAACCCGGCAAACAGCTGTCAAACTGGTGATGATGATGCTGCGGCTGAAGCCTCATTTCTCCTTTTAAATGAATTTTTCACCACATTAGTAGGCTGTGAATTCCAGCAAGGGCCTCTTGTGCACTAAACTCTCTAATGTGCTTTAACTGTTCATCTAGATGCCTTTCATATTACATTGGTCAACTGGGGAGCTGCACCTCAGATGGACACGATGTTATCTTCTCACAACACCGCACACTCAGACGAACTCAGACAAACGCAGACCAGGAAGATCAAGGAGCTGTTCCAGTCATGCAATGCTCTTCATATTTGTGGGATTTGTTAGGAAAACACACTTTATAGGGTCTTCTTAAATTCACACAGTGAGTGCCAACACAGGAAGTTGAGCAATTGGCCTCTGATTTATAAAACTGATACAATAAAACACCACAAAGACTGGCTCCACCGTTACGGCTGCTTGCGCAAAAGCCCACGGCCCATAAATCACCTTACGGGCATTTCACGTGACGGCTTACCTTCACACTTCTGCGTCACTTCATTAAATCGATGGCCGGCTGGGCACTTGCACTCAAAGGATCCCACTGTGTTTATGCAGTTTCCTCCATGACAGAGGCCGGGAATGGCTTCACACTCATTTACATCTATGGAGGCAAAAATGAAAGAAAACACACATTAAAAGAGGGCACCCCTTACAACTTGAGAGGTTGCTAGAGGTTGACGGTGATAAAATTAAGCAAGCCAGAAAAACGGGACCAAGAGATCAGGGGAATAAGAGCAGTCCAAAGCAAGAAGGGGTCAAATCCAGAAGAACACAATAAACCAAGACCCCCAAGCTCAATACTCGTATGTGAAATGTCTAGAGATAGAAACAGAGCAGCATCACCTTAAACATGATAGATAGATAGATAGATAGATAGATAGATAGATAGATAGATAGATAGATAGATAGATAGATAGATAGATAGATAGATAGATAGATAGATAGATAGATAGATGTGAAAGGCACCATATAATAGATAGATAGATAGATAGATAGATAGATAGATAGATAGATAGATAGATAGATAGATAGATAGATAGATAGATAGATAGATAGATAGATAGATAGATAGATAGATAGATAGATAGGCATTAGAACATAGAGCCAACCCCCACTCCCCCCATCCTCGTCTTCTCTTTTCCTCCCTCTGCGGAACAGAATAACGACAGTCACTCCATCCCTGATGGAACCGGTTGTCTTGTTTCCAGCAAATCCTGCCGACTACGCCACTGTAAAGGAGGAGACTAACAGAGGTAAAGAGCTGGTGCCACCACATTGGTGATCGCATTTAACTGAAGTTTTGTACAAACAAAAAAATCACAATATAATTGCACAATAATTATGCAAATTCAGGATTGATCTGGAAACATGATGGCCGGTTCCCGGCTTATGTGGTCATGTGGCAGGGAAGGACGGGCAAACAATGGAAGTGGCATTGGTGATGGAGTGGCCGTCACTCTTCTGTTCTGCTGAAGAAGGAGCAGAGAAGACATTAGAACACAGCACCAACCCCTGGTCCAGTGGGTGATTTCTGTCACCAAAGTCCTTAACCTGTCCGCCATGTGCACACACGTGACACTCAACCATGTTACACAGACAATGCATTCAAGTGAAGAGATGGTCATAGTGACCATTAACGTCAATACGAGGATTTAAAGTGTCTGTTTATGAATGGGATCACAAAACAAGTCTATAAAGTAATTCAAAGTCGATTACATCAGCTGGCCTGAAAAGAAATAAAATACAAATCTGATTCAGATGGGACTTATTAAGGTAAATTAGTCTGGCGTTGCGTTTTTGCTGTTTTCCATAATTCGCCATTCATCTGATACCTTGGGGTTCATTATTTTACACCGCATTTCTCAGCTTGCTGCACATAGTCAACAATTTTTAGAACAATAAAATCAGCCCACATTAAAACAGAACCATGCAATGCACTTGGATGGAGATTTAACAAGATGAGGCGGAAGGCTCCTGTGGCGGTCAATAAAAATAAAAAGCGAAGATGGATCACAGGGCACAGAATGTTCAGTCTGGCTGTTTTTCTAGCCGCGTCCCTGGCGGAGCTGTGTGTTATCAGCGAATCCGAGAAGAATTCAATTCTCAGAATTGTCGAAGGTCCTAATTGGGGGGGACAGTCAAAATTTCGCCAGAGGTGCAATGGTAAACGTAAACCTCAACCATCAGAGTGCAAAGGGCTACAATTAAGTACAAAGCTGAACCGAAACGAGAACTCGAACCTCAATGAGTTTGTTGATTGAGCCACAAGTCTCTTGCAAAGTCCATAATCAAGAGCATCTTCGTGAAATCCGGACACCATGTAACACATGTGGCCGTGTCTTATAGAGTTGGCACACGACACACACGCATCCCACGCCTGACCACATACACGTCCAAGGCCTAAAGCTCCGATTCAAAATGATGTGGCCAAAACAACCAATAAGAATACGAACTTAAATTCTGAAATATTTCTACTTGTCCGTTTTTACCTTATTTGGGTTTTCCATACGTGAGATTTTCATTTCTTCATTTTCATTTTAAGGGTGTTGCTATTTGATAATGGAGCTGCGTTTGTCCAAACTTTCCAAAATTCTGCAGCATCAGTTTACTTCACTGAACCATTCAGGCAATAGTGTGACGCGTGTTCAAGTAACCCCACTGTCCAAATGTCTTTGGTTTGAAAGTTCTAGTAAAAATTCATACGAAAAATATTCATACAAATTAAAAAAAATTGGTATTACGAAGACCCCTCCTTTAACCGCCACCTTATCGTGGTGGAGGGGTTTGCGTGTCCCAATGATCCTAGGAGCTCTGTTGTCCGGGGCTTTATGCCCCTGGTAGGGCCACCCAAGGCAAACTGGTCCTAGGTGAGGGATGAGACAAAGAGCGGTTAAACAAACCTCCTATGATGGAAAACAATTTTGGACGGCGTTTTCCCTTGCACGGACGCGGGTCACCGGGGCCCCACTCTGGAGCCAGGCCTGGAGGTGGGGCTCGATGGCGAGTGCCTGGTGGCCGGGCCTGCACCCATGGGGCTCGGCCGGGCACAGCCCGAAGAGGCAACGTGGGTCCCCCTTCCCATGGGCTCACCACCTATGGGAGGGGCCAAGGAGGTCGGGTGCAGTGTGAGTTGGGTGGTGGCCGAAGGCGGGGACCTTGGCGATCCGATCCTCGGCTACAGAAGCTGGCTCTTGGGACGTGGAATGTCACCTCTCTGAAGGGGAAGGAGCCTGAGCTAGTGCGCGAAGTTGAGAGGTTCCGGCTAGATATAGTCGGACTCACCTCGACGCACAGCTTGGACTCTGGAACCAATCTCCTTGAGAGGGGCTGGACTCTCTACCACTCTGGAGTTGCCCCCGGTGAGAGGCACCGAGCGGGTGTGGGTATACTTATTGCCCCCCGACTTGGAGCCTGTACATTGGGGTTTACCCCGGTGGACGAGAGGGTAGCCTCCCTTCGCCTTCGGGTGGGGGGACGGGTCCTAACTGTTGTTTGTGTGTATGCACCGAACAGCAGTTCGGAGTACCCACCCTT
Organism: Erpetoichthys calabaricus; assembly: GCF_900747795.2. NCBI lineage: Eukaryota > Metazoa > Chordata > Cladistia > Polypteriformes > Polypteridae > Erpetoichthys > Erpetoichthys calabaricus. The sequence continues at coordinate 12,376,193 of NC_041410.2, read as the reverse complement.
TTTGGAGTCCCTGGAGGGGGTGCTAGAGGGCATACCTTCTGGGGACTCCCTCGTTCTGCTGGGAGACTTCAATGCTCACGTGGGCAATGACAGTGAGACCTGGAAGGGCGTGATTGGGAGGAATGGCCCCCCCGATCTGAACCCGAGCGGTGTTTTGTTATTGGACTTCTGTGCTCGTCACGGATTGTCCATAACGAACACCATGTTCAAGCATAGGGGTGTTCATATGTACACTTGGCACCAGGACACCCTAGGCCTCAGTTCGATGATCGACTTTGTGGTCGTGTCGTCGGACTTGCGGCCACCTGTCTTGGACACTCGGGTGAAGAGAGGGGCGGAGCTGTCAACTGATCACCACCTGGTGGTGAGTTGGCTTCGATGGTGGGGGAGGATGCCGGTCAGGCGTGGTAGGCCCAAACGTGTTGTGAGGGTCTGCTGGGAACGTCTGGCAGAGCCCCCTGTCAGAAGTAGCTTCAACTCCCACCTCCGGCAGAACTTCGACCACATCCCGAGGGAGGTGGGGGACATTGAGTCCGAATGGGCCATGTTCCGTGCCTCTATTGTAGATGCAGCTGACCGGAGCTGTGGCCGTAAGGTGGTCGGTGCCTGTCGTGGCGGCAATCCCCGAACCCGTTGGTGGACACCGGCGGTGAAGGATGCCGTCAAGCTGAAGAAGGAGTCCTACCGGTCCCTTTTGTCCTGTGGGACCCTAGAGGCAGCTGATAGGTACCGGCAGGCCAAGTGGAATGCGGCTTTGGTGGTTGCTGAGGCAAAAACTCGGGCGTGGGAGGAGTTTGGGGAGGCCATGGAGAACGACTTTTGGACGGCTTCGAGGAGATTCTGGTCCACCATCCGGTGTCTCAGGAAGGGGAAGCAGTGCAGTGTCAACACTGTATATGGTGGGGATGGTGCGCTGCTGACCTCAACTCGGGACGTTGTGGGTCGGTGGGGGGAGTACTTCGAAGACCTCCTCAATTCCATTAACATGCCTTCCAATGAGGAAGCAGAGCCTGGGGACTCAGAGGTGGGCTCCCCCATCTCTGGGACTGAGGTCACCGAGGTGGTCAAAAAACTCCTTGGTGGCAGGGCCCCGGGGGTGGATGAGATACGCCCGGAGTTCCTCAAGGCTCTGGATGTTGTAGGACTGTCTTGGTTGACACGCCTCTGCAACATCGCATGGACATCAGGGACAGTGCCTCTGGATTGGCAGACCGGGGTGGTAGTCCCCCTCTTTAAGAAGGGGGACCGGAGGGTGTGTTCCAACTACAGACAGATCACACTCCACAGCCTCCCTGGAAAAGTCTATTCGGGGGTCCTGGAGAGGAGGGTCCGTCGGATAGTCGAGCCACGGATTCAGGAGGAACAGTGTGGTTTTCGTCCTTGTCGCGGAACAGTGGACCAGCTCTATACCCTTAGCAGGGTCCTGGAGGGTGCATGGGAGTTTGCCCAACCAGTCTACATGTGTTTTGTGGACTTGGAAAAGGCATTCGACCGTGTCCCTCGGGGAATCCTGTGGGGGGTACTCCGGGAGTATGGGGTACCGGACCCCCTGATAAGGGCTGTTCGGTCCCTGTACGATCGTTGCCAGAACCTGGTCCGCATTGCCGGCAATAAGTCGAACCCGTTTCCAGTGAGAGTTGGACTCCGCCAGGGCTGCCCTTTGTCACCGATTCTGTTCATAACTTTTATGGACAGAATTTCTAGGCGCAGCCAGGGCGTTGAGAGGGTCCGGTTTGGTGGGCTCAGAATTGGGTCACTGCTTTTTGCAGATGATGTTGTCCTGTTTGCTTCATCAGGCCGTGATCTTCAGCTCTCTCTGGATCGGTTCGCAGCCGAGTGTGAAGCAGCTGGGATGAGAATCAGCACCTCCAAATCCGAGACCATGGTCCTCAGACGGAAAAGGGTGGAGTGCCCTCTCAGGGTTGGTAGCGAGATCCTGCCCCAAGTGGAGGAGTTCAAGTATCTCGGGGTCTTGTTCATGAGTGAGGGAAGAATGGAGCGTGAGATCGACAGGCGGATCGGTGCGGCATCCGCAGTAATGTGGGCTCTGCATCGGTCTGTCGTGGTGAAAAAGGAGCTGAGCCGCAAGGCGAAGCTCTCAATTTACCAGTCGATTTATGTTCCTACCCTCACCTATGGTCATGAGCTATGGGTAGTGACCGAAAGAACGAGATCGCGGATACAAGCGGCTGAAATGAGTTTCCTCCGCAGGGTGTCTGGGCTCTCCCTTAAAGATAGGGTGAGAAGCTCAGTTATCCGGGAGGGGCTCAGAGTAGAGCCGCTGCTCCTCCGCATCGAGAGGAGTCAGATGAGGTGGCTCGGGCATCTGATCAGGATGCCTCCTGGACGCCTCCCTGGTGAGGTGTTCCGGGCACGTCTAACCGGGAGGAGGCCCCGGGGAAGACCCAGGGCACGTTGGAGGGACTATGTCTCTCGACTGGCCTGGGAATGCCTTGGGATTCTCATGGAAGAGCTAGAAGAAGTGGCCGGGGAGAGGGAAGTCTGGGCATCTCTGCTCAAGCTGCTGCCCCCGCGACCCGACCTCGGATAAGCGGGAGACAATGGATGGATGGATGGATGGTATTACGAAGAGAAGGAAAGTTCTTGAATATGACGTTTATGACTCATATGTTGTGTTCCATTTCTTTAAGTTCCTATCCCGTAATTACAAGACGCAGGTCAGGGCCTACATTCATACAACGTTTATGAAACGGTCAGAAAACCGTATACCGTTATTGTATTTGTGAGCTAATCTAACAGTCCACGTGTCTAGCAGAGTGTCCTGCTGAGAAACCGGGAGAAGTGCATAAAAATAATAAATGAATAAAACCAAAACAAATAAAAATAAACCTATCAATGAAATTCTAACGAGAGACAAAAATTGAGGGCGGCACGGTGGTGCAGTGGGTAGCGCTGCTGCCTCGCAGTTGGGAGATCTGGGAGCCTGGGTTCGATTCCCGGGTCCTCCCTGCGTGGAGTTTGCATGTTCTCCCCGTGTCTGCGTGGGTTTCCTCCAGGCGCTCCGGTTTCCTCCCACATTCCAAAGACATGCAGGTTAGGTGGATTGGCGATTCTAAATTGGCCCTAGTGTGTGCTTGGTGTGTGGGTGTGTTTGTGTGTGTCCTGCGGTGGGTTGGCACCCTGCCCGGGATTGGTCCCTGCCTTGTGCCCTGTGTTGGCTGGGACTGGCTCCAGCAGACCCCTGTGACCCTGTGTTCGGATTCAGAGTGTTGGAAAATGGATGGATGGATGGACAAAAATTGAAATCGGGAAAAAAAAAAATCGGGCAAAGATGGCCGTCAAACCAAACGAAACTCGCATGGAACACAATAACAAAAGTATTTTTTTTTAGTTAATTTAGAAGGTTTCTATCCACAGATCAGATAACAAAAGGAACCACCGGCTGAACTTTAATTGTGATTGCCCAAGGGTCACGACCCTGGAAGCCACACCCCTAGCAAAAGAGCGGCGATAGAAGGGCCTAAAATACAGCGATCAAGATGTGGAAAATACCAAATTCAGTGACGCACAGTGACAAACTCCTAACTGACGAAGTGCCACTCTGTTATTACGGAAAGAGGTAAGAAAGTTCAACAGCCTGTTAGCCTACAGGGGGTGGAAGATGAAGCCATCTAAGTCGGTGTGTCTCAACCACTGGGTCTGCTGCTGCCAGCGGGTCCAGTGCTGCTATTGTTTATAATGGCAGTCGGTTGTGACCAGTGTTGTGCGTGAACGAGTTCAAAATGGCGCCTTCATTGAACAAGCTCATTTTTCTAAGAATGGTGAACTTAACATAACGTATTTGCAAACTGAAGAACTTGAACGTGAGCTCATTCAGTTTTAGGTGACATTCTGGATCTGGTTTAGGTCCAGCTTAAATGTTTTGCCTTAGCCTGTAATGCAGGGGTGGAGCCGAATTTGAATATGGTATTTGAATAAGCACACATTGTGGATTTTTATGAATACTTAATTCTTACGAATTTTTTGCCATTTATTTGTATTCCCGGGAAAAATAACGTAAAATCAAATCGGCACTGTCTGTGTCTTCCTGCTTGTGCTTAAGCTGCACCTCCGCTGACACCAGCATGCGGTGAAGCTCCACTTTCGCTTTTAGGAGAACGTTGGACTTCGCGACGCCACTTTATATTTTTCCCTGTTGGACATGCAATATGTGATGTGAATTCTGGCCAGCAGTGTAATACGTTAGTTCACCTACACGCTGGTTCCACAGTCACCGTTTGTGTCACACGGTAGGAAATAGAGCGGTCATTTATATGGATACTTGCATCTATTTAATGTGTTTTTTGACCAGGAGGATATTAGCATATATGGTTATAGGTGTTTGTTGTTGGGTATAACTCAATAAAGTGTATTTAAATAAAAAAAGTCTTCATAATTATTGTATTTTATTCAAGAACACTGTAATAGCCTAATATGAGGCATGCAAAATTGAAAAAAGTAAACTCATGGGTCATTTATTCTCACTTCTAAAAAAATACAAAATGAACTGAATGTGAACAAGTTCAAAATTGAAATGGTGAACTGTGAACGTGAATGTATTCATTTTAATCTGTGTGAATTGAACTTTGAGTGAGTTCTTGTGAGGTGTGAACTTGCACAACACTGGTTGTGAGTGGGCCATGTAGTGGGGTCTTGTCTGATTTCACCCCTACTCTGATGGTCGCCCTCGTATAACCAAAGGGGGCATCACTACCACACACCACCCCCCCCACACCACCACCACCATCTCTGAGAAGGGGGATTCGTCATGAGAAAGGTTAGTTTTACCCTACGGGTGATGGTGTTGTCGCAATAGCAATCCAGCTCAGTATGACAGAAACCGACGGGGGATGCCCACCACCTCATCAACAGCACAGTCAAATGTCCTGACAAAGTTCACATAGTCCAATGGGTCCCCATCAAATACTGGAAACCTAACCATGGGGTACATTCGTTCTGGCGTCTCATTGGTGGCCCGTGGTCACCGCCAGGGGGCGCCCCTCTACCTTGGGAACCCTGGACCTCAGCACTTCCACCACACCCGGAAGTGCTGGGGGGAAGAGGATTGGGGACACCCGGAGTCCGTCCAGGTGCACAGCCGGCACTTCCACCACACAGGGGAGTGTTAACGGAGGAGTGTCGGGAAGCACCTGGAGCCCATCCGGGTGTGAATAAAAGGGGCCGCCTCCCTCCATTCGGGAGCAACAGTCCCAGAAGAAAGGAAAGGCATTGTGTTGGCCAGGACCTAAGGGGTGATTGGTGCTGCGGCACTGGGTTGTGCTCACTTTTGTATTATATATAGTGTAAAATAAACGTGTGTGTGGTGAAAACATCATGTCTACCTGTCTGTGTCCAGGCTGTACCCCACACAGGACAGTGAGGAGGGTCCCACCCAGCTCTGTACTCCTGACGTCACTCTTCCCCCTCCCCTCGGCCCACAGCCTCTGTCTCGGATTAGCGCGAATATATCACTCCAGGAAGCGAGCTATGATTCTTAGTGCAATGAGAGAAGTCACAAAATCAACCGGAATGTTCAAGCAAATTATAGAAAAAAAAAAGACCTAAATCTGTTAAGTTGTTCTCTCATTCGCTAACTAAGCAGAGTTAAGGTCACGTGTGAGTGAGGAGGGCCCCACAGCCCGACGAGTCTCTCTCAGATCTGCACTAATAAACCGGTGCCACTACCGAACTCTGATACTTAGCACAATGAGAAAGTCGCAAAATCAACAGAATGTTGAAGCAAATTCTAGAGAAAAAAAAAACGACCTAAATCCGTTAAGTAATTCTCTCGTGAAAAGTGGACAGACATACCGACAGAGCGCGTTTGGACCATGAAATTTTTTAAAACCGTTTCTTAGTGAGCACCTATGGGCCAAGGGTAACCAACACTCCAAATTTCAAGTCTCAAGTCCTGATGGTTCAGGAGATTTCGTGATGAGTGAGTCAGTGGTATTTGGCTTTTATATATATATATACTGGTCATTTAGCCCCTTACAGTAACGGGCGCTAGAACAGTAGTGCATAAACATTAGTAGGAACAGTCTATATTAAATGGCAAGGGACTTTGACCTCATTCTTTTTGTTGGTCGTATTTTTCTTTGTCTTTCAGACTTTCTTTTGTTGATGTTTACTTGCTGAGCTGACCGTTCTTCGTGGGCTGCCGCCGTGTATTGTGTGTCTTTAATTTTCTGTGACAGTAATACTGTCTTGTACGGCTCTATTCAATAAGGGAGCGCACAAAAAGGCGAGCTTCAAAAGGGCAACCTCAGTTGAGCGCGGCGAATAAAGGCGTTCGTAGATAATTTAGTTCAAATGGCTCTGGAATATGTGAAGAGCAACAAAGGTGCAGATCTTTATTTACGTGTGCCTTTATTCGCTGCGCCCAATTGAGGTCGCCCTTTTGAGGCTCGTCTTTTTGTGCGCGCCCTTATTGAAGGATACCGTCTTGTACATCTGCTGGCTTGTACGTCCGTAATATACCTTTAATTTTCTCTGGCGGTAATACAGGCGTGCACATCGGTAATATGCCTTTAATCTCCTTTGACAGTAATACTGGCTTGTATGTGGCTGAAATATGCGTCACTGTATTGTATACCTTTAATTTCCTCTCGCAGTAATACTGGTTTGTATTTCCGTAAAACGCCTCTAACTTTCTCTGACAGTAATATCGCGCATCACACCGTGCCCCGCGCATGCGCACTTCACCAGAAGACACCCACACACACACGGACACCTGGACGCACATAGGGATTTTATATATATAGATTACACATACTGGGGCATTGTTGGAAGGTTAAGGTTAATTATTTTTCACCTTTCGGGTTTACAATATTACAGTCCACATTGTCGTACATGGCTCGGGGTCAGACCTGGCCGGGACACCTGGAAGGACTAGGTGGTGGCATATTTGTCCTCTGGGCCATGAGGGGGCAACCACCCTGGAGCAGATAAGGCCCACGGAAGGAGAGCAGGGAGGCTCAAGACCGTTGGGGCCTCTGGTCACCACCAGGGGGCGCCCCGAGCCTCATAGAGCTTCGGGACTTATCTACTTCCGCCACACCAATGGAGGACGATCCTTCCAGGGTCACCCGGAGTGCTTCCGGGTGCTCTCCTGACACTTCCACCACACCAGGACGTGACGTCATGGAGAGCAGCTGGAGCTTATCCGGGTGAGGATAAATGGGGCCGCCTCCCTCCTGTCATTGAGCTGGAGTCAGGAGCAGGAGCAGGACGAAGCTCCTGGAGAGAGAAGATGGGAGGCCCAGGAGAAGGGAGACTGGAGCTAGAAGCACTGTGGGAGTTGTGCAGGACTGACTTGTGTGTTGTGTGGAAGACAAATAAAGGTATTGTGGATAAAGATGTGGTCTCTGACTGGTGGTGTCTGGGCAATTATCACAACATATAAAGTTTTATTCGATTTATTTTTCATCGCGACCTTTGGTGTCCGTGTGCCTCTGGGTCACATGACTACCAACATTTATAAAAAAAATAAAATAAATTAAAGCCCTATTTGGACCTTTCATAATTTGGATTTAGGCCATTGGTTCGAGTTTAAAAGCTCTACAAAGCAGTGTGTTGCCTGGTGCAGCCCCGGGAAATGTTCATGTAAATATTTTGACGCACTCATAAAATGCAAGAGGAATGACGACAAAAACTCAGGAAAGCAAACAGCAAAGGTTCTCCGGGGACTCGTTTTTGACTGCAGGCTCTTCATTCCACTCATCGAGAAAGTTATCGGTATAAAAGCCTTTTTGACATCTAGTAAATATTTCCTTTGAACAAGTTTCAAATTGCTCTTTTTTTATTTGTGGGTTACACAGCGTTCCACTTTTGAAAAACAAGCCGCAGATAGGATTAGAGATTTGTGATGACTGGCGGAGGAACGGGTAATTCGATTTTTTTGGCTGTCACACTCGGGCCCATTAAAGCGCCGGTTTATCGCAAACAAGTTTGAACCTCATAAACCTGACCGTTAATGAAGGCATCTGACAGGCGCTCCGCCATTCCGGAATGTGCACAGATCTCCAGAGGCGAAAGGCAATTAAGACTAATCCCTCGTTAAATCCAAGCGCTGCGGCCAAATCTTACCTTGACAGGCTCCTGAGCGGATGTTGGGGATGAAGCCTCGGCGACACGGGTGCGGCTGGGCTGGACACATCTCGCAGGGGTGTCCCCAGGCTCGTCCCACTGTGGCACAGCAGAGAGTCTTGGTGCAGACGATGCCGGTGAGCTGGCCCTGGCACATCTGATTGTTTACGGAGGAGAAGCAGGGCCCGGTCCGGTAATCTGAAAAGAGAGCAAAGTTAATAGGAGCATGAGCATTGCGTTCAAGGAAGTCTCCATTGTGTCACATTGCTAGGAAATAACTGGTTGGCACCCAACGTGTTGCACTGTCACTGAAAAAGGAAAATTGTAACTGAAAAGTCATTAACAAAGGGGCAATAATTAAAAAAAAATACATGCAGTGATGATAAACAAAATAATGTATGACCGACATGGCAGGAACACACTCATCGACTGCCAGTTCCATCCACTTCTGGACTTTAAGAATGTTTCCATTGGAATGTGAGAACAATCTGGACAGATTCAGTCTAACAATGCTCACCAGTCCTGTCCACTTAATTTTTCTAAATAAAAAAACACATCAAGTCACATTTTGAAGGTCCCTAAAGTCCTCCTGTCTACCACACTACTTGGTCACTTATTCAGTTGAACTGCATCAGTTGAACCAGTTGCATGGTGGCACAGTGACTACCACAGTTGCTCCATGGGTTTAATCCTGGCCTGTGGAGTTTGCATGACCCTCCCTACATCTGTGTGGGTTGATCTCTGGGTATTCCAGGTTTCTCCCAAATCCTAAACTGTGCCTGTTGGCAGTGGTGTAACCAGAATTTCAGGGACCCTAGTTCCAAAAATTAAATTAATTCCAATTAGAATTCAAGCAAAATGACACCTTTTATTGGCCAACTCAACAGATTACATTATGTAAGCTTTCAAGGCAACTGAGGCCCGCTCTTCAGGCAGGTGTCACTTTGCTTAACTTCTCATTGCATCCATAATGGCTAACACGGTACAACACCCTACTAATAAAAAACTGACCACTGTTAGTCTGATAGGTCAAGCATATGAGCTACGTAAAAGGTCAGTAGTGGAGCTATGAGAATAATAGCAACGTAAATGTTTTCATTATGGCATCAAACAACAACCATGTGTTGTATATTTGACATATATTTTTTCTATAATTTTGTTAATTACGCACTGTGTCTGGAAGTGTCAGTATGCTCCTTGTGTTTTGTGGGTGGTGCCCCAAGGGGCGGGGTCACCTGCCAATCACCAGCCAGAACCGCCCTCCTTCCTCTAAATCCAGAGGGTCTCCCACAGTTCCTTGCGCTGTTGTGCTTTTTGTAAATTCTATTTCCTATTATGAACGGACTTTTTCATTAGTGTTGGTGTGATCACCACAATGTAGATCAGTGTTGTGGAAGGAAGCAGAGCTCTTTGTCTGATATTGTGTGACCAAGTAGCAACATTGGTATTCCACAATGAAAGGTGAAGCCAAAAGCAGAAGTTATAAGGCCTGTTTCTTCCAAAAGTAGGAGCTAAAAGAGAACATGAGAAAGCAGTTGCAGCCCAGTTCATAGACATAAGTTTGTCAAGCACAATATGCTGAAATCCTGTTTTGAGGACCAAAAGAAATGTCCATCCATCCATCCATTTTCCAACCCGCTGAATCCGAACACAGGGTCACGGGGGTCTGCTGGAGCCAATCCCAGCCAACACAGGGCACAAGGCAGGAACCAATCCCGGGCAGGGTGCCAACCCACCGCAGGACACACACAAACACACCCACACACCAAGCACACACCAGGGCCAATTTAGAATCGCCAATCCACCTAACCTGCATGTCTTTGGACTGTGGGAGTTCGTTTGTTAATGACATTTAGAGCAGCTGCCACAATATTGCCAAAGCCATGGCTCTTTTGAGTATGCACAAGTGAGTGCAGTTTAGTTTTCACATCCCTTGTTTTGTGTTCTGTCACCTTTATCAGAAGATTTCTAGATTTTTGGTCTAGAAACTGTATAGAACAAGATTTTTGGGATTTGCTTTGGAAATAGATGAACGGAATTGATCTAGAGGAGCTGAGAAAGATTCACCTTTGTTTGATAGTAACGCACTTGCAGCACTTTGTCTTCCTTTCTGTCTCCTTTTCGGGAATGTCGAGAAACCGGGATAGATCAATCGTGGAGAAGAGAAGGAAAAAGAGGTTAAAGAAAGTGAAGAGCAGTCTTAGCTGGAGGATCTGGCCACCTGAAAGGAGGAAGCAGAACGAGCTGGGGTCTCGTGAAGGAGTGTTTGGTTGTGGCGCTCTAGGGGCTAGTTCACCGCACTGAACATACGGGTGGAGTGTGGCGAGCAAGGCAGGTGTCGATCCCAAGGAGTGCAAAGGAAGAAAGGAAGAGAGCCGACCTCGGGTGGTCTGGACGTGATGTCCTTAAGGCAGCCAAGACGGAGGTCGGCCAAAAGGAGTTTGTTGCTGTTGGGTCTCCGCCGGCTATGCGAGTTATGGGTGAGCCAGGGAGAATGAGAGAAGGAGGTGTGCTACGATCGTGAAGAGTGAGACTGCAATTTTACCCTCGGATTTTAAAGGATTTGTTAATTGTTTTTATCCCCACTGAACATTTGTTTTTCAGGATTATTTATTGCAACCTGATGCACTGCACGTTTTGTTTGGACGCTTGATTTGTGTGTAATAAAAGCACATGGCTTCATTAGAGAATTGTCCTCATTTGTCAGCTCATCTCGGTGAAATTACTGACGGTGTCGGTTTCAAGAGCTCCCCGAAGTTGGATTGGGAGCGTGGAGCGAACCCGCATCATCAAAGTGTGTTTCGAGGTTACTGGATTTTTGACATTTCACTCTGTGTTTGGACTATTCTTGGGACTTTGTATTGAGACTATTGCTTGTATTGGATTGCCTTTTTGGTTTGGGCAAAGCTTGGGGACTTTTGTGTTGCTTGTTCTTTTGTAATTTGCTGGATATTTGACATCATGCTCTGTTTTTGACTTCATATCTGGATTGTGTATTGGGGCTTTGTTCATTTTGCATTTCTTCTTTTTTGGCAACTCCTTTATGTGTTTGTGCTCAATGGAGCTTAATGTATTGTCAGAGCATTTTCCTTAAAAACAAAACCTTTTTATTTGATAAATATTATTCTTCTCTTTGGGCAGCATGGTGGCGCAGTGGTAGCGCTGCTGCCTCGCAGTTAGGAGACCTGAGGTTCGCTTCCCGGGTCCTCCCTGTGTGGAGTTTGCATGTTCTCCCCGTGTCTGCGTAGGTTTCCTCCCACAGTCCAAAGACATGCAGGTTAGGTGGATTGGCCATTCTAAATTGGCCCTAGTGTGTGCTTGGTGTGTGGGTATGTTTGTGTGTGTCCTGTGGTGGGTTGGCACCCTGCCCGGGATTGGTTCCTGCCTTGTGCCCTGGGATTGGCTCCAGCAGACCCCCGTGACCCTGTGTTCGGATTCAGCGGGTTAGAAAATGGATGGATTCTTCTCTTTACTTATAAAGATTCTACAGGGCACTTTTGTGCCTAGCCAGAGTTTTCGATGCTTTTTCCCAACTAGTGGGCATTTTTGGACGTATATGTATTGGGACTCTAAGTCATAACACCATGCAGATGCCATGGGCTCCCAGCCCCATAGCCCCCAATGCAACTGCCCCATCTACCCTGCCTATAGTTGTGCCCTTTCACAATTAATGGTGACCCCAATGTGGCCTATGATCAACTGCCATCTCACTCACAGGTGGTCTCTAAATTGTGCCACCAGGAGAGGCTCTGTCTGTGATATCAATTATTGAAACAAATGGATACATTTGAATATGTAGGACCAGTGGTAGCCCAGGATGGAAAACTATATGCAGAGATAAACCATAGGCTGCAGTGTGAATGGAACTGGTGGAAGAAGGTATCAGGAGGATTGTGTGATTGAAGAATTAAGCTGAGGGTTAAAGGTCAGGCTTGCAAGACAGTGGTAAGACCAGCCATGTTGTATGGAGCAGAGACATGGGCACTAAAGGGGGCACAGCAAGAGAAGAAGTTGAATGTGGCAGAAATGGGAATGTGGAGATGGATGTGTGGAGTTACAGAAAAGGACAAAATAAGAAATGAGACCATCAGGGGTACAACAAAAGTGGGAGAGATAACAAAGGAAGTACTGGAAAGGAGGGTGATGAAGAGAGACAATGAATACACGGGCAAAAGGATAATGGGAGTGGAAGTCCAGAGGGAGAGAAACCGAGGGAGGCCAAGTGGAGGTGGATGGATAAAGTAAAAGAAGATCTGAAGACAAAAAGGGGTTGACTGGCGAGAAGGTGCAGGACTGAGGTGTTTGGAGAAGGATGATCAAGCAAATTGAGCCCACATAGAAGTGGAAAAACATGAACAAGAATTATTTTCACCTACCGTACAACAGTTTCTGGTACACACCTATTGGACCTAATCCAAGTAAGAAGTTATGCTCTACAGGTAAGAAAAGTCAAGCCAGATTTGTAGAAGATTCCAGTCATTCCCTTCACATCAAAAGCCAAGCTTTCACAAGTGCAAACATCCATCCATCCATCCTCTTCCGCTTATCCGAGATTGGATCGCGGGGGCAGCAGCTTGAGCAGAGATGCCCAGACTTCCCTCTCCCCCGACCACTTCTTCTAGCTCTTCTGGGATAATCCCGAGGTGTTCCCAGACCAGCCAGGAGACATAGTCCCTCCAGCATGTCCTGGGTCTTCTATGGGGCCTCCTCCCGGTTAGACGTGCCCGGAACACCTCACCAGGGAGGGGTCAAGGAGGCATCCTGATCAGATGCCCGAGCCACCTCATCTGACTCCTCTCGATGCAGAGGAGCAGCGGCTCTACTCTGAGCCCCTCCTCGATGACTGAGCTTCTCACCCTATCTTTAAGGGAGAGCCCAGACACCCTGCGGAGGAAACTCTCATTTCAGCCGCTTGTATTCGCGATCTCGTTCTTTCGGTCACTACCCATAGCTCATGACCATAGGTGAGGGTAGGAACATAGATAGACTGGTAAATTGAGAGCTTTGCCATACAGCTCAGCTCCTTTTTCACCACGACAGACCGATGCAGAGCCCGCATTACTGCGGATGCCACACCGATCCGCCTGTTGATCTCCCGCTCTATTCTTCCCTCACTCGTGAACAAGACCCCAAGATACTTGAACTCCTCCACTTGGGGCAGGATCTCGCTCCCAACCCTGAAAGGGCAGAACCGAGCTGTTTGGAGAATGTTGATCAAGCATATCAACCCAAAATAGAAGTGGGAAAAGATGAAGAGGAAGTAGAAGACTTCAATGAGTGAATCTAAACTAAATAAATGTCAGTGCTAAATATTAATCCATTACACATTCATTTGTCATCCAACACCCAAGTGCCTACTATAATAATTGATCGGTTTCTGATTTTTGGTGCGGTTGATTTGTGACCCATTGCCTGAACTCGGGGAGATTTGTCCAGTTTCGATCATGAACTACTCATTTTAGGGCCTACCCCAACATCATTTCTGAACCTTGATTTGGCCACTGCATCTGTCCCTCCATCATTAATTCAGTTTGGGGTCACAGGCGTTCCAAAATTTTGTATATTTGACATTTTGGGTTGTAGATTTCCTTGTGTGTTTCAGATCACGTTCTTGCTCGTGTTCTTTGACTGCAGCTAACATACACACAGACTGAAGAATTCAGAGGTCCTTCAATGTGGCCGAGTTGTTCAGGCCTTGAGGCCTGACTTATTGAGTGATTCATTCATTCGTTTGTGATACACGTGTAGCAGCGATACAGATTAATGGATCCATTTCCCAGCTGCCCTGAGGGTATTGCCCTGATTGGATGTCTGCAATGGGTGCAGGGGCTGCTGGGGACAAGAAGGACTGGTGGGAACTTTAAAAGGGAACCGGCTAAGCAGCAAAGGATCCCCCGTTGTTTGTGTTTGCACTCATCTGTTTGTCTCATTTGCAAAACCACCCGTAGAATATCGTTTTTATCTTGAGTCGTCGATACTGCAAGGATCTGGAGTTTGTGTTTTTTTCCTCTTCTATGTAAAGTGACCTTGGGTTTGTGAAAGGCGCACTATAAATGCAACTTATTATTATTATTATTATTATTATTTATGATGTATGGATTGTCTCGTGCCTGACTGTTGTGTGAGTAGTGTTGGATTGGTTATCGTACTTCATCGGTGGGAGCGCTCCCTAAATCTCTTCACCCCGCACCGCATCAGGACTACTGGTAGGACTGTTTAATACATTACCTACAGAAGGCTGTTCCATTGATCGTCATCTTTTCCTCCATTCCACTTCATCTGCTACCGTCGCATTTGTACTGTTTATGGAATGGGTCATCAGTGTTTATTGTTAGATGTTTATTGTTGTGTTAGTATTTAATATCGTTGTGGGGAAAAGGGCGGGTTAGCGGTTTATTTGTTGTTTGTGTTTTTTGTTTCATTCAATATATTGCATAGTAATTTATTTGATTTGCTGTTAATTCGTGTCTCTGTGCGTGAGTGTTGTGAGATGGGCCAAAGCTGGGAGTGTTCCTGGGATCCCCATCAAAAAAGTAAACAAATCACCGTCCCTTTGATGGTGTGAATCTGAGCAGCGCCGGACCACTACAGACTAGTTAGATGAATGGTTGAAGCATACATTCGTATGTAATCCTAGTTCATATATAGTCCACCTTATGAGAAGGCTTTAGGAGTCGTAGTGGACTCATCACTATCACCTTCCCAACAGTGTTCAGTAGCCATTAAGAAGGCTAAGAGAATGTCAGGTTATATAGCGCCTTGATGTGTGGAGTACAAGTCACAGGAGGTTCTGCTCAGACTTTATAACATACTGGTGAGGCCTCATCTGGAGTCCTGTGTGCAGTTTGGGTCTCCAGGTTACAAAAAGGACATAACAGCACAAGAGAAGGTCCAGAGAAGAACGGCGAGAATGAGTTATGAGGAAAGATTAAAAGAGCTGAGCCTTTAAAGAGATGAAGAGGAGACCTGACTGAAGTGTTTAAAATGATGAAGGGAATTAGTGCAGTGGATCGAGACAGGAACTTTAAAATGAGTTCATCAAGATCATGGGGACACCATTGGAAACTTGTTAAGGGTGAATTTTATACAAAACATTAGGAAATTTTTCTGCACACAGAGAACCACAGACACATGGAATAAGTGACCAAGTATTGTGGTGGACTGTAGGACTTTCAGTTATTTTCATGTTATTTTAGAAGAATTAAGTGGACAGGACTGGTGAGCTTTGTTGGGCTGAACGGCCTGTTCTCGTCTAGACTGTTCTAATGCTCTAATTAACACATCAAAAATGAACGAAAAAGACATAAAACACAAATCTGTACCCATCCAGATGAGGAACCTCAGAGGAAATGAAACATTTGGTTCCGACACTGAAAAACTGTTCACTTACAACTCAGTCTACAACGTAGTAAAGTGAAGGTGTCTGAACATTTACTGAATCCACCATAGAAGTGGAAATGCATAAGCATTAAAATAAAGCAAAAAATGGGGGACTCGGATATGTGGGGCTACAAGACCTCGAAGAACGGCTTCTGTGTTTCTTTATTTTAAAAGGACTGAAAACTTGATGTTGGCTTCTGAGCCTCCTCACTTTAGCTTCCCTTTGCGTTTTTTTTGCTAACAATCACAACTGCAGACAGAATTAGTGCAGATTCGACCGTTGGACGAGGTGAACGGAACTTTCAATTTCACTTTAATCGCTAGGTCACATTTTATTTAAATTGAAAAAGCGGCTCCAAAAGAGAAAACACATTATGGCCTGAAATGGGATTTTAAGTACTTTCTTATTTAGTTAGATTTTGGGATGGCACAGCACACATTCACTGCTCAGGGCTGAATATTAACAAACTGTTTTGGTTCCCCAAAGACTGCAATTTTCTCTCAAAGTCCTTGTTTTAATCAACGCTACTGTTAACATTTTTTAGTAATGAGGGTATTTTTTTCCCACAATATGACCACACATCCTAAGTAAGGTGCAATTCATGTGAGTGCGGGAAGGAGACGGTGTGATTTGTTCCTGCTTTGTGCCCTGTGCTGACTGGGATTGGCTCCAGCAGACCCCAGTAACCCTGTAGTTAGGATATAGCAGGTTGGATAATGGATGGATGGACTTTATCCTCTAACTTATTCTATAAACGTTTCATTTTCTGCGTGTTAGGATATAATGGGTTGGACGATGACTGACTGATATATATATTAAATTAATTCCAATTAGAATTCAAGCAAAATGACACGTTTTATTGGCCAACTCAATAGATTACATTATGTAAGATTTCAAGGCAACTGAGGCCTGCTCTTCAGGCAGGTGTCACTTTGCTTGACTTCTCATTGCATCCATAATGGCTAACATGGTACAACACCCTACTAATATGTGAGTTTCCCCTTGGGATTAATAAAGTATCTGTATATCTATCTATCTATCTATCTAATACAGGCATTCCAATTAAAACTGACCACTGTTACTCTGATAGGTCAAGCATATAAGCTACAGTACGTAAAAGGTCAGTAGTGGAGCTGTGAGAATAGTAACAACGTTAATGTTTTCATTATGACATCAAACAACAACCATGTGTTGTATATTTGAGTTTTATTGTCACATTTGTTCATTATTGATGATTATTTGACATACAGTACTGTGCAAAAGTTTTAGGCAGGTGTGAAAAAATGCTGTAAACAAAGAATGCTTTCAAAAATGGAAGTGTTACTCATTTATTTTCATCAATCAACAAAATGCAGTGAATGAACAAAAGAGAAATCTAAATCAAATCAATATTTGGTGTGACCACCCTTTGCCTTCAAAACAGCATCAGTTCTTCTCGGTACACTTGCAGTTTTTGAAGGAACTCGGCTGGTAGGTTGATCCAAACATCTTGGAGAACTAACCACAGATCTTCTGTGGATGTCGGCTTCCTCACATCCTTCTGTCTCTTCATGTAATCCCAGACACACTCGATGATGTTGAGATCAGGGCTCTGTGGGGGCCATACCATCACTTCCAGGACTTCTTGTTCTTCTTTACGCTGAAGATAGTTCTTAATGACTTTGGCTGTATGTTTGGGGTCGTTGTCCTGCTGCAGAATAAATTTGGGGCCAATCATACGCCTCCCTGATGGTATTGCATGATGGATAAGTATCTGCCTGTATTTCTCAGCATTGAGAACACCATTAATCCTGACCAAATCTCCAACTCCGTTTGCAGAAATGCAGCCCCAAACGTTCAAGGAACCTCCACCATGCTTCACTGTTGCCTGCAGACACTCATTATTGTACCGCTCTCCAGCCCTTCGACAAACTGCCTTCTGCTACAGCCAAATATTTCAAATTTTGACTCATCAGTCCAGAGCACCTGCTGCCATTTTTCTGCACCCCAGTTCCTATAATTTTCATGCATACTTGAGTCGCTTGGCCTTGTTTCCACGTCGGAGGTATGGCTTTTTGGCTGCAACTCTTCCATGAAGACCACTTCTGGCCAGACTTCTCCGAACAGTAGATGGGTGTACCTGGGTCCCACTGGTTTCTGCCAGTTCTGAGCTGATGACACTGCTGGACATCTTCTGATTTCGAAGGGTAATAAGCTTGATGTGTCTTTCATCTGCTGCACTACGCTTCCTTGGCCGACCACTGCGTCTACGATCCTCAATGTTGCCCATTTCTTTGTGCTTCTTCAAAAGAGCTTGAACAGCACATCTTGAAACCGCAGTCTGCTTTGAAATCTTTGTCTGGGAGAGACCTTGCTGATGCAGTAGAACTACCTTGTGTCTTGTTGCTATGCTCAATCTTGCCATGACATGAAACTGTCTTCCACAACCTCGCCTTGGTAGCAGAGTTTGGCTGTTCCTCACCCAGTTTGAAGCTGTTTCTGTTTCAGTTAATGACTGTGTTTCAACCTACGTGTGACATTGATGATCATTAGCACCTGTTAGGTAGAATTGGTTGATCAGACACCTGACTAGAATCCTACAAAATCCCTGACTTTGTGCAAGTGGACCTATAAGAATTGATGCTGGTTTGAAGGCAAAAGGTAGGAACACCAAATATTGATTTGATTTAGATTTTTCTTTTGTTCGCTCACTTTGCATTTTGTAAATTGATAACAATAAACAATCATTATTTATATTTCTGAAAGCATTCTTTGTTTACAGCATTTTTTCACACCTGCCTAAAACTTTTGCACAGTACTGTATATTATATATATATATATATTGTGGTGGACAGCCGGGGTCCATGCCCGGCCAGGATGCCCCTACGACACTGGATTCAGGGGAGCAGCCATGGGATGCACACTATGTCCCCCGGAACACTTGGTGGCAGCCCCCCTGGGTTGCATCGGGGCCACAATGGTGGAACACTAGAGCTCATCCCTGTTGGGCTCCATGGCCACCACCCGGGGAAGCTGCAAGGCTTAATGAGCCGGTCTGGGTGGGCTATAAGAGGAGCCTGCCTGCACTACTCAGCACGCCAGAGTCGGGAGGAGGAGGATGACGAAGGTGCCCTGGGTGAAGTGGAAGAAAGAAGAGTGTGGTTTGGTGTTTTGATTTGGGACTGTGTTGTGCCTGTGGGGTATACAGGGAAGACGTGCCCCACAGGTGAAGAAAAATAAATATTTTGTTTATTTTGCCCGTGCCTCTGGTGTCAGTCAGTGTCGGGTCGGTGCCAACCAAGCGCCATCATCACAATATATATATATATATATATATATATATATATGTATTTATATATTTATATTATTTGCTGCAATTTATGTTTTTGAATATGTTCCTGTCTTCTTCTTGTCTAAATCTAAAGCATTTTGAATATCAATTTTTTTAATGTGTTACTTAAATGTTAGTTTATTCTGTTTATCTTCCATGTCCCCTTTACATTAAACCTAAGGGGACAGGCCCCCAAACCTTATAAAACTGCAACTGTCACAGTACTGTGCATCAGCATGACTGTTAAAAGCTTTTCTTTGTCTAGTTTTGAGTCTATTTTCATTTTCAGTGATCTTTTTGTTTTGCTCTAATTTTTACCATCATTTTCAACTCCATTTTCTTTTGTAAATGGACATCACCATTTTGAGAGGCTAGCATATTCCATTGCTACTGTGATGTCCCATGATCCTTTGGGAGTGTAAGGTTGGTGATGTCATCACGTGTGACGGTATAAAGATCGCCACAGGGCTTTCTTTGCTATCTGAGACTGGCTGAAAACACCACGATTTCTGTGATTTACTTTCTGACCCCTACATTTTTACAGTTTGGTTGGTTTTCTTTGATCTTTAGTATTGATCATCTGGAGTACAGAGTGCAGTTCTGGTCTCCAGGCTACAAAAAGGACAATATATAGTTCATATGTAGTCTACCTTATGAGAAGGATTTGGGAGTCCAAGTGGACGCCACACTATCAACTGCCAGACAGTGTGCAGAAGCCATGAAGAAGGCTAACAGAATGTTAGGTTATATAGCGCCTTGAAGTGTGGAGTGCAGGTCCTAAGAAGCTTTATAACACACTGGTGAGGCCTCTTCTGGAGTCTTGGGTGCAGTTTTGGTCTCCAGGCTACAAAAAGGACATAGCAGAGCTAGAAAAGGTCCAGAGAACAGCGACAAGGCTGATTCAGGGCTACATGGGATGAGTTATGGAGGAAAGATTCAAAGAGCTGAGCCTTTACAGGAGATGAAGATCAGTCCTGACTGAAGTGTTTAAAATGATGAAGGGAATCAGTCCAGTGGATCGAGACAGTGGCTTTAAAATGAGTTCATCAAGAACACGGAGACACAGTTGGAAACTTGTTAAGGGGAAATTTCACACAAACATTAGGAAGTTTTTCTTTACACAGAGAACTCCACCTTTACACACCTCGTCAAAAACAATATTATGAATTACTTTATCCTCTAGGGTGGCATGGTGGGTAGGGCTGCTGCCTCGCAGTTAGGAGCCCTGGGTTCGCTTCCCGGGTCCTCCCTGCGTGGGTTTCCTCCGGGTGCTCCGGTTTCCTCCCACAGTCCAAAGACATGCAGGTTAGGTGCATTGCCGATTCTAAATTGTGCTTGGTGTGTGTGTGTGTGTGCCCTGCGGTGGGCTGGCACCCTGCCCGGGGTTTGTTTCCTGCCTTGCGCCCTGTGTTGGCTGGGATTGGCTCCAGCGGACCCCCGTGACCCTGTAGTTAGGATATAACAGGTTGGATAATGGATGGATGGACTTTATCCTCTAACTTACATTCTATAACCGTTGCATTTTCTGCATGTTGATTGGGATATTTTTCTCTTTTTCGTTTATTGGTCGATTCTCTTTGCTCTTCGTTTTTAGCATATGCAGCTCTTTTTTATTCACTTTCTTTTTTTGATATTCATCATCAGCTCTTTTTCTATCGCGATCTAAAATTCGACGTTCTTGAATAGATAATTTGCTTTTCTGCCTTGCCGTTATAAGCGACTGCGCTGAAGGGCGAGTTAGCAGCACTGAGAGTGCGCCTAGGGGTGGGACAGAGAGAGAAGATGTGCGCAGCGGGAGTAACGATTGGGCAAGGGGTGTGGAGGGGAGTGGTCAAGGCTACATAACGTGGACATGG
Organism: Erpetoichthys calabaricus; assembly: GCF_900747795.2. NCBI lineage: Eukaryota > Metazoa > Chordata > Cladistia > Polypteriformes > Polypteridae > Erpetoichthys > Erpetoichthys calabaricus. The sequence continues at coordinate 12,355,558 of NC_041410.2, read as the reverse complement.
TGGTAAACTTTTTAATATAATAGAGAGATTTGTTCACTGCTCCTTGGGTTTCTACTAGGGGTTTAAGATGGTGCCCCTACACCCCCCCCCCCCCCCCCCCCCCCCCCCCGCCTCAATGTACAGTTTTTGACAGTGTTTTTGTGATTTGTGCTTTAACGACAGACACCCAGTAGGCTTTTCATTTCACCCAAAGCCTTGTCAAGTCTGGCGCCCTCATGTGGCGGTAATCACACTGACGTGAGGCCTTCTACATCTTTTGTGCTGCCGTTAAACGGATGGTGCAACCACTTGGGGTGTCCTGCCTCCCCCATATAAAGGAGACTAAGGTGCTCATAACGCCCCCCCTCCTTCTCTCCAAAGCATCCTGATGTCTGCCTTCGGAACAGTGGAGCAAAACTTTGCTCCTGGGGACATCTCCATGTTTCTATGACTGAACCACTAGAGGGATAAAACTTGAATAGTTATGGCAGGTTCAGTCTCGGCTTTGTGTGCCTCAAAGAAATAATGAAAGAAAGACGATACTGAGCCAGGTAGCACAAAGCAATGTTTTGTTCATTATTTTCTCCTCTCTTATAGTCGAGTGCCGAGGCTGCAAGTCTAGGGAGGCAGCAAGTATGTTTTAAAATAATCATTTCCAGATGTTCATTGTTCAGCACTGCTGTTGTACTGGTTTGGGCAGCAGAACACCTGAGTGAGTGACATGGCCAGGAAATGTCATCTGCGTTCTATTTAGAGGAACAAGGAGACCACAAGGAGACCATGGTGGTTAGCGGCTCTGCTTCACAGCTCTGGGGACACAGGATCAAGTCACACCCGGTCGCTGTCTGTGTGAAGCTGGCGTCGTCTCCCTAGGTCCATGTGGGAGTACAGCAGGTGACAGTGGGTACACCACAAGAGAGGTCACACATCCTGCACACAATCAATGATAGAACCGATATATACATTTATTATACATTATAAGTTACCAGCTGTGCTATCTGTCTAAGACAGGTTGAAATCTAAATAATCAACTTAGACCTCAGCGTTAACATTTGCAGTGCACCATCTTTGGAATGTATTTCATAATGCATGTCATAATAAAATTCATTGCATTTGTCATTCCAACAGATGGAGCATCACAAACATTAACACTGCTTTCATGAATTAAAAATCAAATGGCATATAACGGGGGTATATGCATTGCATTTGTCTTTCCAACAGATGGAGCATCACAAACATTACCACGACTTTCATGAATTAAATATCAAAGGGCCTATAATGGAGGCATATACATGACATTTGTCATTCCAATAGATGGAGTACCACAACCATTAATACAACTTTCATGAATTAAATATCAAATGGTATATAGTGGAGACATGGGCATTGCATTTGTCAATCCAACAGATGGAACATCACAAATATCAACATGACTTTCATTAATTAAATATCAAGTGGTATATAATGGAGGCATATGCACTGTATTTGTCATTCAAACAGATGGAGCATCACAAAAATTAACGTTGCATTCATGAATTAAATATCAAATGGCATATGGCGGAGGCATAAGTATTACATTTGTCATTCCAACAGATGGAGCATCACAAACACTAACGCTGCTTTCATGAATTAAATATTGAATGGTATATAATGGAGGCATATGCACTACATATGTCATTCCAACAGATGGAACATCACAAATATTAACACGACTTTCATGAATTAAATATCAAAGGGTCTATAATGGAGGTATATACATGACATTTGTCATTCCAACAGATGGAGCACCACAAGCATTCACACGACTTTGTGAATTAAGTATCAAATGGTATATAACAGAGACATATGCAATGCATTTGTCATTCCAACAGATGGAGTATCACAACCATTAACATGACTTTCATGAATTAAATATCAAATGGTATATAGTGGAGACATGGGCATTGCATTTGTCAGTCCAACAGATGGAACATCACAAATATTAACATGACTTTCGTTAATTAAATATCAAATGGTATATAATGGAGGCATATGCACTGTATTTGTCATTCAAACAGATGGAGCATCACAAACATTAATGTTGCATTCATGAATTAAATATCAAATGGCATATGGCGGAGGCATATGTATTACATTTGTCATTCCAACAGATGGAGCATCACAAACATTAACGCTGCTGTCATGAATTAAATATTGAATCTATAATAATAAAAGGCAAAGCCCTCACTGACTGACTGACTGACTCACTGACTCACTCATCACTAATTCTCCAACTTCCCGTGTAGGTGGAAGGCTGAAATTTGGCAGGCTCATTCCTTACAGCTTACTTACAAAAGTTAGGCAGGTTTCATTTCGAAATTCAAAGCGTAATGGTCATAACTGGAACATATTTTTTGTCCATACACTGTAATGGAGGAGGCGGAGTCACGTATCGCGTCATCACGCCTCCTACGTAATCACGTGAACTAAAAACAAGGAAGAGATTTACAGCACGAGTCACACGCGGGAACGAAGGTAAATGACGTTAATTTTTGACTGTCTTTTAATACTGTGTAAGCATACATATTAACACATGTGCAATTAAACGTGTGCATTTACGGGTTGATTTCTCAGGCTTAAAAGCTCGCCTTTTACTAAAAAGGTAAATGCAAAACTATTTTCAATCAGTTTATTGAAACGCTCCCGTTAAGGATTGCAATAACATATTCGCGAGATAAAAGAACGAAGTAGGGGGAAATGGAGGAAGAGCCGCGAACAGCTAAGAGCAAAAAATTAATTAAACAATTGAGAACGGAGCAAGTTAAGCATACAAGCATGTTCATAAGGGAAAGAAAGCACGGTGTAAAACGTAAGTTTAAATTAAGTTTATAGAAACGCTCCCGCTGCGGATTGCAATAACATATTCATGAGATAAAAGTTTAATGAGAACACACGAAGTATAAACGAACCACACGCCGTGGCGCAACGTTAGGGGCAAAAGTTTCAACCATTCTATGATCTGCTTCTCGCAACTGAAAGACGGCACATGGCGGATGTTAGCCGACTTGCTGACCGCAACGTTAGGGGCTTCAACTATGGCGCTGACGCCACATCTCAGTGCCAACACTTTGCACACTGTACTTAAAAGACACGCCCTCCTCGCTGGACAGTTAAAAACATCAATCAAACTAACGATGACATCAAGTATTACCCAATCAAAAGTAGGAAAAGAGGCATGTTCATAAAATGCGTGTGGGATGATTTGCATGAGACGCTGCTTTAAAAAAAAAATGATAATAAAAATACGGGATAAATCCCGTCCAGTATTGATTCAAAACGGGACGCGCAATTTCATTCTCAAACGCGGCACGATTCCGTATTTTAAAGGACGGGTGGCAACCCTACAGTGCCAGGTAACCACCCATACAATCAGATTGTGATTCAGACTAGGAATGCAATGAATGTAATTACCCCGATCTACATACAAGGCGAAAGTCTTGCAACATTCAAAGATGATGGTTTGGGATAATTAGTACTTATTAAGTACACCATGGAACATAAAAGAGCTTATGAAGCCTTGATCCGAAAAAAGCAAGATCTCAGAGATCGTAAAAAAAAAAAAGGAGGTAATGTCGTTTTACTCGCTGTAGATTTTAGTCAAACATTACCAGTTATTCCACGAGGGAGACCAGCAGATGAACTCAACGCGTGTTTAAAATCCATGCTTCTCCCACGGTCAGTTATATGTCGCGTGTTCTCGGGTAGGTACACCAAAAAATGTATACATTTAAGCATGTAATGGGCAAAGAAAAAATTAGGTATACCTGAAGGCACTGCAGTAGTACTCAATGTAACTTTACTTCTTAAATGTTAATGTTTTACTGTTTAATAATTTATACGCTTCTTATATATTGTTCAAATTCTTTTATCAAAATACCAGTGACAGCGCAATGCACGATAACATGGAGTGAATACACCATACGCATCTGCCCACGGCCGCCCTGGTGTGCGCAGATAGGAGTTGATTCTAAAATAAAATAAACATAAAAAGAGTAATACATTCATCACCCATAAAGCGGATAGCGGACGTGACGTATTATATGTCTACCACATTTCAAGTCAATAGGTGAAACGGTTTGCAAGCTACAGGTGATTTAAAATCCTGGACAGACCAACGAAAAGCCACGGTAGCAAATTATAGAAGAAGATTTTACTGTTTAATAATTTATATTTATATGAAATGTGCTTCTTATATATTACTTCATATTCTCATATGATAATGATGTTAATGTTGTTTATATTGATTTCTATGTTATTGTAACTGCATCTATGTGTGTATATGTATGTATGTATGTATGTATGTGTATATATATATATATATATATATATATATATAAAAAATATATATATAAAAAATATATGTGTATATGTATATATAATATATCTCTATATGTGTGTATATGTGTGTGTATATGTGTATATGTATATATATATGACAGCAACACTCATAACAATGACAACACAATTACATTGACAATCATGTTACGTTATTTTTAAAATGTTTCCTTTACTTTTTCATAACCTCTTTAACACACTACTTCTCCGCTGCGAAGCGCGGGTATTTTGCTAGTGGTATATAATGGAGGCATATGCACTACATATGTCTTTCCAACAGATGGAACATCACAAATATTAACACGGCTTTCATGAATTAAATATCAAAGAGCCTATAATGGAGGCATATACATGACATTTATCATTCCAACAGATGGAGTACCACAACCATTAACATGACTTTCATGAATTAAATATCAAATGGTATATAGTGGAGACATGGGCATTGCATTTGTCAATCCAACAGATGGAACATCACAAATATTAACATGACTTTCATTAATTAAATATCAAATGGTATATAATGGAGGCATATGCATTGTATTTGTCATTCCAACAGATGGAGAATCACAAATATTAACGCTGCTTTCATGAATTAAATATTGAATGGTATATAATGGAGGCATATGCACTACATATGTCTTTCCAACAGATGGAACATCACAAACATTAACACGACTTTCATGAATTAAATATCAAATGGTATATAACATATGCATTGCATTTGTCATTCCAACAGACGGAGCTTCAGAAGCATTCACACGTCTTTGTGAATTAAATATCAAATGGCATATAACAGAGACATATGCAATGCATTTTTCATTCCAACAGATGGAGCATCAGAAACATTAATGCTGCTTTCATGAATTAAATATCAAATGGCCTATAACAGAGGCATGTACATTGCATATCTCGTTCCAACAGATGGTGCATCACAAACATTTTGCAACAATGCATTTTGTTTCTACAAATGTTTGTGGTTATATACTGTATATTATATATACTGTATTACTGTATATATGTTTTGTGGACATTGCTCCGAACATTGTCCTCCCTTTCTCCGAGGGGGACTCAAACAGGGCAATCATCCAGGCAATCAAAAAGGAATGAATCTTGAAGACACGATAAAGGATGCGACAAAAAAGATTTTAAGACACCATGTTGTAATACTGAGGTGTTTTATAACATATTATTATTATCTCAGCCAGACTTGCTTTCCTGGCTGTGGTTCAAAGTTTTAATTTTTCCTTTTTTGCTCAATTCTAAGTCTCTGCACTTTGTTAGTGTTGCTTTTGCTTATCATCTGCTTTCTTTTCTATGCCTGTGCTATACTGCATGTGATTTGTGTCCCCCAAGAGGCAGGGACCCCTGCCAATCACCGCCAAGAATGGTCGTCCACCCTGTAAATCTTCCACAGTTTCTGGCGGTTCATTTCGAATGAGCTGTCTGGGGTGATTTGGTGAGTGTTACTCGTGTCTTTGTTGTGCTTTTGCTTTTTTGACTCATTGGATTCCCGACCATTTTGCTCTGTTTTGTGAGTTTGCCTTCTGATTGTGTAAAGAGACTTGGACTTGTTCAAACTATATGACGCACTGGTGAGACCACATCTGGACTACTGTGTGCAGTTCTGGTCCCCATAGTACAAGGAAGACATAGCAGCACATGAAGCTATGCAGAGGAGAGCAACCAGGTGCATCATGGGACAGACAGACTCGGAGAATTAAACCTGTTTAGTCTGAGCAGAGGAGACGGAGTGGGGACCTTATCCAGGTATTTAGAATCCTCAAAGGCATCGATAAAGCAGATCCAGTAATATTCTTTCAGCTTAATGGTTGAGGACATCGGTGGAAATTAATGGAAAGGGCATTGAAGACTCTTTATGCAAAGAGTTGTGTGACTTAAACTACCGAGACATGGAGGAACCTTGAGAACCTATATGAAGAATCAGGATGAGATATTGGGGGACAGCTGAGCTCTTAGCTAAACACACGAGCCTGAAGGACTGAATGGTCTCCTCTCATTTGCCAGATTCTCTGGTGACACCTTCTTCCCTTACATGCTGTATGGAGCTTCATGGACTTACAGAGCATTTTGGTGATTATAAATCTTCTATTGCATAAACGATTCTCTGTGGCCCTTTTTCCATCTAGCCGGGGTTTTTGATGGGATTTCCCCCTCTAGCGAGCATTTTTGGAAGTGTTTTGGTAATATTGTAAAATACATTCATATAGATACTAACACATTTTTGTAAAAATATATGTCATGTTATTCTCTAACCTCCTAAGTGAATCGTGAGAGGGGGGATAGAGCCCCCCCCACCACCACCAAGCTAGAATAGGGTGCATGACAAGAACAAACCCTGCGCAGGACACCAGTCCATCAAAGCCAAACAAACACACGCATGGGGCAATTTAGTGTCACCACTTCACCTGACCTGCATGTCACTGGACCGTGAGAGGAAATCCACGCAGACACGGCGAGAACACGCAAACTGTATACAGCGGAGGACCCCGGGGTGTGAACCTTATGGCACTGCGCCACCGTGCCACCCTTAAAACATATGTTACATATATTTCATTTTTGTCAGGGGAAGCAATGTGATGACAGATTGACCCATCCACGGATCCCAGCAAAGGACAGCTTGTGTCGCCGAGTGGCTTCTAGCTCCTGGTAAGATTTCGAAGTTGAGTTAGCCGGCTGCAGCCAGTGTTGGGGTCTTCTTGCTTTATATTTGAGGGTATCTGTGCTGCGTGAATGTTAAATAGGTACGTATGTATTGCAAGATATACGAATGTGCACATCAAAGCCAACAGTTTAGGCATTTGCAGTGTTCACTAATCCATCGATATGAAAGATCCTTCAAGGTTAAAGTCCTTTTTGTGAACACTTTTTCACAACAAAGCAGTTTTATACACGAGACCCCTGGCACCACCAGATTAGGCACCATGGCTGCTATGTTGATTAAGTCATTTCATTAACGGACAGGTGGATGGACGAAACTGAGTAGGCAGCACAGTGCTGGCCCCCAATACTGAGGGGCTTTCCGTGTTACATGTCCCAGGCTATGTTTATTTTACAGCCCTCAGTCCTACAGTGCATAACTTGTGTTCAGAAAATGGATGGATGGATGGATGGATGGATGGATGGATGGATGGATGGATGGATGGATGGATGGATGTCAGCGAGCAGACATTTGGAAGGTCTAACCGGCATTCGGTGCAGTCAAACTTGGATTAACTGTTGAAATATCACATTAAAGTAATAAAAAGCCATGCTTGGCTCTCCAACGAGTCCGGCTAGCACAGAGTCAAACAATGAAAGCCGTTGTCTCGAATGGCAGATGTGCAAATCCCTCAATTATCTGAAGCAGGGTTTCTATACTCTAGCACCTTTCCCAGCACACCCCACGACAAGACCAGCAAGAGTTCATGAAATGTGATCAAGTGAAGGAAGCAGAACGAACCAAAAGAAACGTGTCCGGCAATGTGGCCGCCCACCAGCCCCTCCAGTTCGTACAGTCCTACGCACGCGTTCTGCCTGCTATGCAGTTATTTCAAAAATGTGGCCTGAGTCTCTTTGGCACCCTCACAAAAATGCTTTCTGACCCCTGTGTTCGTGACAGACCGACTTAGAAGTCACTGATGCATTGCTAGCACCTCCGCCATTTTACTCCCTGAGCTATCAGCAGGCACTCCAAAGGCTACCTGAGAAGTAAAACACAAACACGTACCGTCCCAGTCATCTGACTGCGCTTTTCAGATTCCTGGGCGGAAACCAAGCACAACAGATGTGATTATGAAACGGCTTACTCGGTGCGCTCTGCATCGATCTGAAGACATGGGGGCTGCACAGGTGAGGCCGAGGGTCTCCATTTACTAACACAAGTTCAGGGGCACAGGGAGCCACAGCCAATCCGGGCAGCACTGGGTACAAGGCAGGAACCAATGGGGAACAGGATAGATATGAAAATAACTATATAATAGATAGATAGATAGATAGATAGATAGATAGATAGATAGATAGATAGATAGATAGATAGATAGATATGAAAGGCACTATATAACAGAGAGATAGATAGATAGATAGATAGATAGATAGATAGATAGATAGATAGATAGATAGATAGATAGATAGATAGATAGATAGATAGATAGATGTGAAAGGCACTATATGGCATCATCTACCTGTGTTTGTGTAGCTTTACCTCAGTGTACTTTAGGTTACCTCCCTAAACACTAGGTAAAATGTCAAATTTGAAGTGACCCAGAAGTGAGTGTGCCCAGTGATGGACGGGCATCCCATCCCAGGCAGGTTATTGTCTTACACTTGATGCTGTGATGAAAGACTCAGAAAATGGACAGATGAGATAACCAAATCAGCAAAGAGCAGAAGAAGCATACAGGGAAACGTTCAGGCGTACCAGTGGCTATTGAGCTCAAACTGAAAAAGAATGGGCAGCAATCTGTTAGCAGAAAAATGAAGCTGGGCACAGGATACAAAACAGAATTATAGCAACAAATATGAATGGTATTTAAAATATAAAGTAGATACAGATAGATGTTTAAAGCACTATATGATAGATAGATAGATAGATAGATAGATAGATAGATAGATAGATAGATAGATAGATAGATAGATAGATAGATAGATAGATAGATAGATAGATAGATAGATAGATAGATAGATAGTGCCTTTCACATCTATCTGATAGATAGAAAAGGCTGGTGTCACTCCTGGATAGGTTAATACTCTTTTAGTGTAACATTCTCAGATGGTGCTAAACTTATTTCAGGGTAAAGGAGAGCCAAAGCCTATCCTGGCAGCACCGGGTAAAAGGCAGGAGCCAACCCTGAATATGATACCAGTCTTGTAAAATTTGTGAAATTCCCCTTGGGATTAATAAAGTATTTATCTATCTATCTATCTAAAATAGAAAACAACAACACAATGTAAGATTCTCAAAGCAACTTGAACCAGTTTCAGGGTGATGCAGAGCGAGAGCCCATTCCAGCAGCTTTAGGTACAAGGCAGGAAACAACCTCTGAAGGAAGTTTTTCTTCACACAAAGAACCTCAGACACATGGAAGACACAACCAGGTAGTGTGGTGGAGAGCAGGACTTCAGGGACCTTCACATCTCTACCTGATGCTATTTTGAACAATTTAGAAAAATAGGATGTCGACTGAATGGCCAGTTAATCTCGGGTATGACGGTGTGTCAGCCTTAGGTTTAGGTTATACCCAGGGACACCATGAAGGTGCGTCAGCACTGATGTATTGAGGTTATACTCATGGACGAAGGGAGCCTTAGCTCTAGGTTAATCTGGGGCAGAGTGTGGGTGTGAGAGCCTTCATGTGTCTAGGGTTATCCTTGGGGACCATTGTAGCCTTACATCTAGATTTTATCCAGGGACATTTAGGTGTGTAGGTTATTCTCAGGGATCAAAGTGTGCCAGCCCTAGATCTAGGTTATATCCGAGGACACAGTGAAGGTGTGACAGCCTTCATGTATTGAGGTTAATATTGTTGACCAAGGTAGCTTTAGATCTGGGTTAAATAATGGGATAAATTTGCATCTAAGTTATTCTCGGAGATCAAAGATCTTCCCTAGATCCACAGAGACAGTGAAAGTTGAGTCAGCTTTGATGTATCGAGGTTATTCTCGTGGACGAACGTAGCCTTAAATCTCAGTTAAATCTGAGGACATTTATGTGACTAGGTTATTTTCCAGAATCAAGGAGGGTCAGCTCTATATCTAGGTTATATCCAAGGACACAGTGAAGGTGTGTCAGCCTTCATGTATTGAGATTAATCTCATGGACCAAGGTGGAATTAGATCTAGGTTGTGTTGAGGTTATTCTCGGGAATCAAGATGTGTTCACCTTAGGTCTGGGTGATATCCGGGGACACCTGTCAGCCTTTATGTGTCTAGGCTATTCTGGAGGTACCGTTAGGACTAGGCTGAATCCGGGGACAGCTGTATGCTGTTCATGTCATAGCTGGTGAGTCCCTGTGTGGAGTACGGAGGAGTGACAGGCTGTGCAGGCATCACTCATAATCAGTTGTCACACACGTGCACATGGGAGGCTGCTGAATGGCTCAAAAGATGGTAATTCCTCGCCAAACCAGGGGGTGGCAGAGTGCACCAATCCTTGTTCTTTTTCATTGACAGACTGACCAGGGGAAATTCTGCTTGGATCTGATGATGCCACTTCCAGTTCCGGGTCAAAGACGTCACTTCCGGTCCCGGGCCCAAGGACGTCACTTCCGGCTCCTGTCTGATGACATCATTTCCCACTATAAAACCACCAAGTTTGCCGCTTTGCTTTGTTCTTGCTTTGGACTCACATTTGTACCAATTGGGAACCATCATCTCTTCAGTTTGGCTGCCAATTCATGTAAAAGGGTGGCTGCCCCCAAACCTCTCTCTCTGTGTCTTGTGAATTATTCTACACAGTGCTTGTGTGAAGTTTACGGTGTGAGAGTAGACAAGCTTATTTAGAACTTGGTGAGTTCCACTTATCCAAAGATAATACAGGGAGTGCCAGTCCACTGCTGGGCACACTCACTCACTCACAGTGGACTCATAGTGACTTAGTCTGAGACTGGCATGGAGCATTGAGAGAGAAATGCCATACAACTGAATCTAAATCAAATGGAGCCCAATACTTACTTACACTTGAGACACCCCAGAGGAGGCACACATACACACACACACACACACACACACACAGAGATCACCCTCGACAAGCAGTTGTTTTATGGCCAGTTGCCACACAACAAACATTATGAGAGGGAGCCATGGGAGCTTACAATTGAAGTGTTCTGGACATTAGGTCAATTATTAGTCACTTCCTTTGGAACACAACCAAGTAACACCACCCTCTCAAGACTCTGAACATTCTGTAGGCCGCTGGTAAAAGTTGGAAAACACGTCAAGTACCCGGGGAAGCTCTCCCAAAGCAGACGACTCATCTTTTGCACTCGTTGGCAGCCTTTCCCCATCTCCTGCCTGAAACAATTCTCAGCCGAAAGTTACAGTAATAAAATCTGGGCTGTGAGATATTCAAGGCCTGCTATACAAGACAAGAGCCGAGGCCTGGTTACCTTCTCCAAGGTGTAAAGAAGAGCCAGAAGTGTTGTAAATGTAAAAGTACAGATGGTGAGGTGCAATGGAAAATATCCCCATCTTTGGAGGGCAGCCTGACCTCCCGGGGTGTGATGGATGGGGCGTCAGTCCAATTACTGGGTGTACTCACGCATACGCTCACCCTGGGACAATTTAAAATGTCCATGCAGTTTTGTGGAACGTGAGAGAGAAAATGTGGATGATGACCCTATTAGGACATTCAGGACGCCATAGCACAGAGCAGGAGCTGAGCTGTACAAAGTGCTGTCAGCGGGCACTAGCATTAGCGGTTTATGTGCAAACTAGCTGCATGGGGTCCATCCATCCATCCATTATCCAACCCGCCGCAGGACACACACACACACACCCACAAACCAAGCACACACTAGGGACAATTTAGAATTGCCAATCCACCTACCCTGCATGGGGTCTTCGGGACAAAAAACAACGCAAAGACGCCCTAGTAGTTTTCCTCTATTTGTGAACTTGGGGAGGCGTCAGCTGACTCTTAAGAATTTCCCAGGGCAGAGGACATGGACCCACCTGTGCTGGCTGCCCCACTGGCAGTAACATACCTTAGCCGTATCGCTGGCAAAGGAGTCCTATTAATCTTTGTCACCAGAAAATACCTCCAGACAGTGAAAACTTCAAGCCTTGCCCTCCGTTGCTGAGGTGTTTCACTTGCATGTTGTTGTGAGCCACAGCATTTGCTTCGTTTCAACGTTGTGTCTCTTCATCTGTGTCATTAGTACGACTTCATTGTTGCGTGGTGGCATTTGCTGCATGCGGGTTTTTTGTAGCAAGCGCCGAAAAAATTTTAAATTGCACACATGCGCCATGTAGTGGCTGGGGATGAGTGTGAGCAGAGCAGACTGCTCCATACACACACACACACACACACACACAGGTCTTTTATAGTGAGAAGTGAGGTGCGCCATCTAGTGGCTGTGGTTAAGTGTGAACAGAGCAGACTGCTCCATAGATCTTTTATAGTGAGAAGTGAAGTGCGCCATCTAGTGGCTGGGGTTGAGCGTGAGCAGAGCAGACTGCTCCACACACACACACACACACACACACAGGTCTTTTATAGTGAGAAGTGAGGTGCGCCATCTAGTGGCTGTGGTTAAGTGTAAACAGAGCAGACTGCTCCATATACACAACATGAATGCACAGATCTTTTACAGTGAGAAGTGAGGTGCACCATCTAGTGGCTGGGGATGAGTGCGAGCAGAGCAGACTTCTCCATACACACACACACACACACTCACACACACACACAGGTCTTTTATAGTGAGAGGTGAGGTGCGCCATCTAGTGGCTGTGGTTAAGTGTGAACAGAGCAGACTGCTCCATAGATCTTTTATAGTGAGAAGTGAAGTTTGCCATCTAGTGGCTGGGGATGAGTATGAGCAGAGCAGACTGCTCCATATACACACACACACACACACACAGGTCTTTTATAGTGAGAACTGAGGTGCGCCACCTAGTGGCTGTGGTTAAGTGTGAACAGAGCAGACTGCTCCATATACACACATGCATGCACAGATCTTTTATAGTGAGAAGTGAAGTGCGCCATCTAGTGGCTGGGGATGAATGCGAGCAGAGCAGACTTCTCCATACACACACACACACACAGGTCTTTTATAGTGAGAGGTGAGGTGTGCCATCTAGTGGCTGTGGTTAAGTGTGAACAGAGCAGACTGCTCCATAGATCTTTTATAGTGAGAAGTGAAGTGCGCCATCTAGTGGCTGGGGTTGAGCGTAAGCAGAGCAGACTGCTCCATACTCGCACACACACACACAGGTCTTTTATTTGTATATGTCTAATAAGTCAATACCATCAACACAGGTGCCATCTATGGGGGGATACTGGAACAATTCTAGACAAAAGCTGCAATGGTAAAAAGGAGTCAGAAAGTCCACAGCGACTGCATTTGAGTCCATACTTTGCTGGTGGGTAATCCAACAACTTTTTGTGAGTTGTTGGACATATTTTGTTCTGTTTTTTTATATCCTAAAAATGTATCTGTCCCGTTTTCACCGCCATTTTTGCTTTTTCAGAATTATCACCATTTCTGGTCCTGTTATTAGGAAGCTTCCTGTGTCATGAACCGTTGTAACCGTTGCCAACGAGTCCACACGTTCAAAAAGGTCATCACGAAGTTCACTTCCTAACCGGGTGGGCGAATTCCAGAACCCTTTTTTTTGGTCAATTTTTCTTTTGTTGAGATCCAGTTCTTTTCCCGAAAACTCTTCTCTGGTCTCAACTCGTGCTAACAGTTTTGACTGCGGTTTTGTCTCGCGATTTGGCTTTAGGAACTTGGTGTGTCTGATTTCCTGGTTCTTAACTCGTTTTGGGGCGGCACGGTGGCACAGTGGTAGTGCTGCTGCCTCGCAGTTAGGAGACCTGAGGTTCACTTCCCAGGTCCTCCCTGCGTGGAGTTTGCATGTTCTCCCCGTGTCCGCGTGGGTTTCCTCCCACAGTCCAAAGACATGCAGGTTAGGTGGATTGGTGATCCTAAATTGTCCCTAGTGTGTGCTTGGTGTGTGTGTTCTGTGGTGGGCTGGCACTCTGCCCAGGATTTGTTCCTGCCTTGCACCCTGTGTTGGTTGGGATTGGCTCCAGCAGACCCCCGTGACCCTGTGTTAGGTTATAGCGGGTTGGAAAATGACTGACTGACTAACTCATTTTGGCTTTCGATTACAATTTTTGACCTGGTGACTTTTGAAAAACTTCTTGCTAGTCATCTAGCAGACTGCAAATTATTTACGGTGCAGAACATCCTCACGTGTCTGCGTGGTTTTCCTCGGCGTGCTCCGGTTTCCTCCCACAGTCCAAAGACATGCAGGTTACGTGGATTGGTAATGCTAAATTAACCATAGTGTATGGTTGAGGTGTGTGTGATCACCCTGAAATGGGATGGCACCTTGTCCAGGGGTTTGTTCCTTCCTTGTGTCATGTGCTAGCTGGGATAGGCTCCAGCAACCCACGCAACCCTGTTCAGGACTAAGTGAGTTAGAAAATGACTGAGTGACTGACAATGGCAAGTGGAATCATCACTATGCTTTAAAAACCTCTTGACGTGAGAGAGCAGTCGGTCTCAGAACAAATAAGCGCTTGAGGCCCAACATTTCAGAAAACACGTGGCAACTGGGTCATATTGGCAGGGTTTCGTCTGACACATTTCTGAGAAAATTGAGTCCTTGTCGCAAGTGAAAAAATAAAAAAAATACCATAAGCAGCAACCTAATCAATATCAAGTATGGGTAGCTCTCTGTTTACAACATCAGCCTAGCACGTAGCTTACAGTGATGGTGACAACACAATCATAAACTTACCTTAACCAGCCATTAGAGACCATATCAATGAAATAAACTCAACCGCCTAATATGATCACAAAATGGAACAAAACTGCATGTATAAGAATCACTTTAAACATTTATGATTCCTAGTCACCAATGGAGGCTCTAATGGGGGCTCTCGGGAGAGACGGAGTGAGGAGTCCGAGTGTCTGGGCTTGCGAGTGTCCTGATAAAAACCAACATCAGGCCTTTAATGACCTCTTGGGCACGGCCATCAGCAGTGTGTCTGTCTGTCGACCTCGTCGAGAGGTTTACTTACCTCGGCAGTGACATTCATGTGTCCAGTGACTCTTCCTATGAAGTCAGTAGACGGATTGGGAGAGCATGGGGGGTCATGAGGTCGCTGGAAAGGGGTGTGTGGTGCTCCAGATATCTATGCAAAAGGTCCAAGTCTTTAGAGTTCTGGTGCCCCCTATTTGTGAGACATGGACGCCATACAGTGAACTGGGATGAAGACTGGACTCTTTTGTTCCTGTGTCTCTTCAGAGAATCCTTGGGTCCTGCTGGTTTGACTTTGTGTTGCTCACGGAGTCCCCAGTGAGGCACATGACCTCCATTGTGAGGGAGCGTCAGTTACGGCACTACAGCCATGTCACGTGATTACCCGAGGGTGATCTGGCTCATTGTTGAGGGCCTGAGCAGCTGGACCAGGCCAAGGGGACACCCACGTAAGACCTGGCTGCGGCAGATAGAGGGTCATTTCTAGGGGATGGGACTGGACCGTGTGTCAGCCTGGGGGGTTGCTAACCAGGACCCCAAGCTGTTTCATCATGTGATGGGTGCGGCAATGTGCTGTACCAGTGCCTGCTCCCCAACCTAACCTGACCTGACCTGTGCTCACAGCTAACGTATGCAAATAATACAATTTACTAACCAATCAACGCATGACGCAAGAACTTTTCCAGCAAAAACTTTTGTAGCGTGCCAGAAGTGAATGTGAAGAGTGTAATCAATCAAATTATGGATGGTAGTAAGCAACAGAGGACAGTACTGGCGTAGTTTTAATGTAGTCTGTAATGTACGTCCATTCACAAGATGCGTATACTTTAATTAAATCAGTCTCTGGCATTGCATTCAAAGTAGTCCTGTTGATTTCAGTTTTTGATTTGTAATGAATTTGCAAACTTTTCGTCATAATGGGATATTGAGTGTAGACTGACGGGCAAAAATGGCAAATGTATCCATTTAAAACACAATAAAGCGTGGAGAACGTGAAGCTCTGAATGCTTTCTAAATCCACTGCATGCAATTGCCAATTATTGTTTGTTTCTTTCATTATTGAAAACTTTTGTTATCTCCCAACAGCAAAAGGGGTCTCTCCAAGCAGCAGTCCTACATATTTGTTTACATGCGGCAGCAATAAGTGATTTCCAGTCTTCTGTTCCAAAAGTCCATTTTCACATTTTCCGTCATTACCCTGTGCTCACTTCATCAGTCGAGAATTTAAAAAGGTACCAGGGGTAACATTAGCATAGGCTCCCCGGGATGTTAACAATTTAATTAAATCTCTATTACTGCCAAAGCATTCCAATTTGACGCTCATTTGAAAAATCGTAAAGTGGAGGAGGGAGGGGTGCCTTGAATTATCCTGATGGTATTTGCTGCGTAGTTCTCTGTTTGGTGCCCATTGCCTTTAACAACAGGAGAAGCCAAAATTCTGATTTCCCAGTTCAATGGCTTAGCTGGAGAGGACCCAACATGGCGTCTATTGGTACAATCATATTAATTTTCTTAAATGCAGTTAATCATCTCATTGTATTGCTTAGTGCTGTTCACGGGACTGAAGTATTAAGGCAGTGAATCTACAAGAGACAACAAAAGCTGTCACCTGTTATTTGGGGATTAAGAACATTCAAAAAGTGAGCACGCAGTAACTAGGAATACAATAAAGACCATGTCACCTTAGACGACTTTTGCAGTGATTAGATTAGATTAGGTTAGATCTTGCAGTGATTTTCAGTTGTACCCTTCATTTACGTCACGGGTGTCAAACTCCAGTCCTGGAGGGCCGCAGTGGCTGCAGGTCTTCATTCTAACCATCTTCTTAATTAGTGACCAGTTTTTGCTGCTTAATCTGTCCATTGTGATGGATGGCCGGCTAAAAATTCCAGCCCACACCTCCAGGCCGCCAGGTGGAGCCCTCCCAACAGCATGGAGGTTTCCCCGATTTAAAGCAGGGCCTTATGGACCTTGTAGTTTGTATACACAGCCCTGCTGGATACCATGGGGACCACCAGGAGCCGCTGTAGGGAGGCTTGGGGAGTGCTATGTGCCCTATAACCTGGAAGTATGTCCTGGACACATGAACAGGAGAAACGACGTGCTTCCGGGTTGAAGAAAGGAGCTTTTATCCGACCCGGAAGTGTTCACGGTCACATGGACAGAAGAGAGAAATGCTTCTGGGTCATGGACTATATAAAGGACTCTGGGAGACCAGAACATTGAACTGAGCTGGGAGGAAGGGTGGCGAAGTGTCTGGGAGAGGAGGAGTGAGAATTGTATTAGTAATTGATTATTGAGTATTGCATAGTGTTTATGAGTAGTGTGGAGTGGAGGGTGCTTAGTGCACATTATTGTAATAAAAAGAATAATAATTGTACATTTACCTGGTGTTTGGCGTGGTACCTGAGGGTTCAAGGGAGCTCTAGCGCCCCCTACTGTTACACCATCCATCCATTATCCAGCCCGCTATATCCTAACTACAGGGTCACAGGGGTCTGCTGGAGCCAATCCCAGCCAACACAGGGCGCAAAGCAGGGAACAAACCCCGGGCAGGGTGCCAGCCCACCACACACTAATTAACTTCTTTTACCTTAGTTGTAATTACCGTATATACTCGTGGATAAGTTGGGACTTGACTTAACCATATAATTTCTGGTATTTTATAATGTCGGTCGTATAAGTTGAATTGTGGAGAACTCATGCTATTGGTCCCCTTGAGAGAGTCACCACGGAGTACACGGTCTTTTCTTTCTATGTGGGTGCCAGCAATGCGCTGTATCAGCGTGAGCTCCTAACCTCTCGCTCTCTCTCTATTGTGCCCACATGGTGATACCTGAACTATTCCGAAGCAACGTGTGCACTGTTGTGTGTTTTTTTGTATTTCACACCCTCATACACCTTTATCATAAGAGCATCCTTTATCTACGATAGAGCGTTCGATCAGAAGAAAATATGAAGCTGGTTTTAAATGAAAAGTCATTGAAGTTGCGAAAGAAATTGGTAACTACGCTGCTGCAACAAAATTCGATGCATCTGAGAAACTGGTGGGAGACTGGAGGAGGCAAGAAGATGTTAAAAAAAATTAAGTGTTGCATTTTTGAACGGGCGTACAAGTCGGGGTCTGATTTTATGATCGATTTTTCGGGTTTCAAGACCCGACTTATACGTGACTATATATGGTAACTTGACTCAGGCCACTTAGTTGCTTCTTTTTCCTTAAATTAGCAGCCAAACAATCATGAGACACAAAACAAGCCACCGCCACATGACCAGGTCACCTGTGCCCATCGCACAATATGTGAAAATAAAGAAAAGTCAGTAAGGCAGATCTCTTGGGTCACCAAAACATTTTGACAGAGTTCTTAGACAAAAAAGGGAATATCAACAGTTTGGGAAACGTCTGCTGTGGCAGAATGAGAGCAGCAACAGGCCACGGAATTAAAAAACGGGTTTAATTAACAGCAAGAATCGGCTTCTCATTAAGAAACTGGTTGGAGTGAAATTGGCTGGAGTTTGACGTTTCAGTTTAGCTGCTCATCTGTCGGCTTGTTTCACGTCTCATTTCTGTTTGGCTGCCATTTAATGAAGAAACAAATCAATTCAGAGGACTGAATCCTTAAAAACAGGGCTATTAAAATGAATGTAAAAGGAGTTAATTAGCAGTGAAAAAAAAAAAAGGGTTAGAATGAAAACCTGCAGCCACTGCGGCCCACCAGGCCTGGACTTTGACACAGACAGTTGGAGGCAGTCTGCGGTGAAGCCAGTGACATAATGTGACATGCCCAGTGACTCGCTCCAAGTATTCCACGACTCACCCTGACAAAATCAAACAGCTGAACACCAATGAAAGTACAACGTATATAACTTGGCGACGAGGAATAAGGAAACACGGGTGGTTTTGGACGTCACAGACAGAAGAGAAGCTCGTCTGTCTGGTGTCTTGTGTTTTATGTACCATGAGAGAATGGAAAAAAGACGAAAAGGACAGAGATTTTGATTGCACGTGCTGTCCCTGTTAACACTTCGTGAAGCACCAACTCCATCAGACAGTGCGCTATTGGCTGTAAGAACAAGGGGTGAGCACGACTGCCCACTGAGGGCCCTTAGCCCCGCCCCTTCCGGTGCACGCACATGCTGTAAAGAAGCCCGGCCACACAGACGTTGGCATCATTCACGGTTTCCTTAAAATCCGAGAGCTATTTGCGTTGTAGCGCCCATGACGTTCTTTCTCTTTTCCGCCTGCCGGCTTTCAATTTTATTTTTGATTCAATTCGAAGTAAAAGGGGACGACCCGGTTGGTGTCCCAAAATTTTCAAAGTTACCTTGCCTGTTATTCCGCACCCGGCCACAAGGCATTGTCACTCCCGGATCTGAACTACCTGCCCACTACCGTCGATATCTTTCACTGAAAAATCGTGTTAACAATTCATTTCCAACGTTTGGGGAAATTGTAAGATGTGCGACGTGCAGCAGACGGAGGGCATCAACGTGCCAATTGAACAGGCCGCCACAGGTATAAATGCGTTCTGGCTGCTGACATCACACTTGCTTTGCATAGTGGTCAGTATTAGTAAAGCTTTAAGTGGGACAGCCAGGAGATAGTGACACACGGGGTCTTCATCACGATGTGCACTTCTCAATCATCCAAGTTTGTGGATACAACCCAAAAACCCCAGCATTAGCCTCTGGGTACTCGAATTGATCTCTGCTTATGAACGTTTTTCTGTCCTTTTTGACCTCGTCCTGCATTTTTGGCGGAGTTAGCCTGCCCCCCACCCACCCGACTGTGATTTTTGGATTCATCTACTCGGCTTGTTCAATTTTGACCTTGGCAGGTTTAGATGTTTTCTTCCCTTCTCCCAATTGCATTTTTTTTCACCCGCACGGTGTAGTCGGTGCAATGCGTTACATCCACAGAAAGGCAAACCAAGCTGCGGCATACACGAGTATACGATCGGCCAAGCCTGGGGTCCACGTAGGAATCCGCCCCCTGGTTAATAAACTGGTTGGGACCACCACCACACCCTCTGGGGGCACCCGGACTGAGTCAGGAAACCAGCGTTCTGTTCCATGTACTGCCGTACCGCATGGCTTCTGCGTGGTACGTGGATTCTTTTTAATTTCCTGCCTCTCCGCAGTCAATTATAAACAGACCACTCTGTGAAATCTAAAAGTAATAACGGGCAGAAATCTCAGCCAAGTAGTGACATGTTCTGTTATGGACTATTTCTAACTATTAAACTCTGTTAGAAACATTTGATCCGAATGTCTCTGTAGGCAAAGACACAGCTGGCTTTTTCTTTAAAGCCAAGGCCAAGCGGCCTGCCACCTATAAGACCCCAAGAGACAAAGCTGATGGAGTTAGATGTTCGACGGGTAGCAGTGGATGGGACGTCACACAAAGGTAGCAAAATCTGGACATCCTCACGAGTGAGCCCAGCAGTGCCCATCATGCATGGGAGTGTCGGTGGTGACCAGATGTGCAAGGCGCTATATAACATGGATAGATATCTTAGATGAATAGATGGTGTGTTCATAGTGGGCTCCTATTGGTGGAGCAGGAGTCCCTGAGACGACTTCTGACATCACATCTGGGTTTCACCCCGGAGGTCCCGCCTCCTCCGGCTCAGGACCAATTTCAAGAACGACGACGACGCAAATTCAGTGTTCCCCATCTCTGGTGGGACAAATTCCTAAAGAAGACTCATGAGGAGGGTGGCACAATGGTGCAGTGGTAGCACTGCTGCCTCACAGTTAGGAGACCTGGGTTCGCTTCCCGGGTCCTCCCTGCGTGGAGTTTGCATGTCCTCCCCGTGTCTGCGTGCGTTTCCTCCCACAGTCCGAAGACATGCAGGTTAGGTGCATTGGCGATTCTAAATTGTCCTTAGTGTGTGCCCTGCGGTGGACTGGCGCCCTGCCCGGGGTTTGTTTCCTGCCTTGCACCCTGTGTTGGCTGGGATTGGCTCCAGAAGACCCCCGTGACCCTGTAGTTAGGATATAGTGGGTTAGATAATAGATGGATGGACTCATGAGGAGCCTGTAAACGGGCACTGAGACAGCAGGGATTGTCCAGTGGGCTTTACTTTCATTTTTCTTTTGGCTTCATGTTCGTTCAACGGGGTGCCTGGACAGACCCCCATAACTCTTTATGGTCCCCCTCTCACTTCTTGTTTTTCTTGCTTTACAACAGATGTGAAAGGCGCTATATAAATCGACAGACAGATGTGAAGGGCGCCACAGGGCAGATCGTGACCGCTCAAATCTCCATCCCGCACATGTAGATGCACGTCAGCCTTTGAGACTTTTGTCCTCACTGGTCACTTCAGGGTAGTTTGTTCTCCTGGTGTCCAGTAGGGCAAATCTAATAGTTTAATCAGAAGAAACCAAAAAGGGTCCACCTATTTGAACAGAACCTGATCTTCTGCAGACAGCATGGCCCTCTTCAGCCCCTCCCTTGAAGGACCCCTACTTGTAATTGTCACCAATTCCTCTGTCCTCTCTCGCCGTGTCGAACGCCACGGTTACAGATGTCACGCTTTTAACACAACGAGCAGCCCCCCCAAAAGCAGAGTTTGGATCGGAGGATTACAGAGCAGTAAAAGTGACTAATAAATGTCTAATTAAAAAGGAACACCAAAGATGTGTTTTTGGGGGTGGGGGGGGAATTCATAGATAAACCGCAACCTCAAGGCTTACCACACACACGCACACACACACGCACACACACACACACACTGTAATTAGTAAATCCGTGAAATCCGCCTAAATTAAATTTACAATAAAATTGCTCTTCCTAGAAACATCTGCAGCCGAGGAGTTGCCAAGCTCTAAAGGTCGTCATTTTCCGCTGGATTGGCTCGGGAGACGTGGTGGGTGAGGATTCAATGTGCCAAAGCCGCTGCTTATGTACGATATGACAGAAACGCGCTGAAGAAACTCCAAATCCACAAGAATTTAAGTTTAATTCTAATGGCTGGTAAAGTAAATCTTCGATTGCTATTGTTTAAATTACCGAGGAAAGCGATCTCGTGTTCTCCGAGAGAAGCCGTAACGAATCCCATCCCGCCGTCGCCACTACCACTTAATCCAGTGCAGGGGTGCTGGGAGCCGGCAGTCTGAAGGGGGAGCAGGCCTGCCCGCCTTCACCCAAGACAGGCTCACTTTCAGAGCCCATCCTGACAGAACTGGGGGACGGAGGGTGGGCATGGGGGTGGGCAGTGCTTATCAGAGCCTGCTAGTAAACACACCCCACACACACAGGCATCACCAATGAGCCTCACATGAATGTTTAGGAGAGCAAAGCAGAGTGGGCAGCGGAAACCTACAGCCAGCACAGGAAGAACATGCAAACTCCACACTGGGATTTGAGACCGCAGTGCCATCCTGGGACCCACCATCCAGCGACCCATCACAAATTACATTACCAGGGTGCATCGCTCTTTAAGACGCGTCTCATTTGTGTTTTCAGCAGAGCGAGGCTGGTCAATGGGGCACCCACACCAATGGGATGCCAGTCTACCAGTTGGCAAACCCCTAATAAGGCAGCACAGAATTGCCAAAAATAACTT